>NC_057810.1:344489406-344745606 GCF_018294505.1 Triticum aestivum
AGAGAAAGAGAGAGAGAGAGAGAGAGAGAGAGAGAGAGAGGGAGGGAGAGAGAGAGACGAATAGGATGTCATGGCGAGAGATGTCCTGGAGTGTGTATATGCAAGGGGGAGGGGATAGAGGCACGAGGACAAAATATTTTGTGTGATGTCTATGTTGGTATGTGTGGGTGCGAGAAGATAACGAGACCTAGGGGCTTAGGGTGTGTCAATGCATGAGGTCCGGTGGGCCGAGGTAGGGCCCTTGGTTCAGTTCCATCCTGCGCCACAATGCATTTAGGGAGACCCATTGAGGACTAGTTGTACAAGTCAAAGATATCAAAGTCATGAAGGACTCTATGTCCACTGACAAAATCAGCTAGGATTTGTAACCCTAGATCCTCGTACTAAGGTAACCCCTTATCTCTGATATTACTATTCATCCAACCTAACTTGAAGGGGCATCCTAAAGAATCTATCGGCGTCCTGGATTTGGGGGTATCCAGTCCTGCCTGCCTGCGACCCACCCCGTGGCTCCATCGATGGCCTGGTAGGGCCCAGCTTCGACATCAACACCACAAGACCCTTGCGAGGGGCCAAGCCTTGCGAGGCGGACGACGCCAAGACCCTTGAAGGAGTTGGCCTCCTCAGGAGGGCTCCTGAGGAGCGGAGAGTTCTATGCAGCTACCTCATGAGGCTCAGCTGACGTGAGCCATGATGACCAAGGCCAAGCGTGCGCCATGCAGGCAGCAGGCGGGTGCAGAGCGCAGGTTTCCTCTTCGGGGAAAGCGGGGCAAGCCATAGGCACGGAGTCCCGAGGAATCAGCCAAATGTTTCCATTCTGGTGCAACAAGATCAAGACCGCCAGGACGGCAGGACGAAGGTCATCACCGAGCCCACCGCAACGTCATGACTAGAGGCTTTTCGCAGGCGAAGAGCACTTTTGTCAGGATAGACTGTACTACTTGTCCCCTTTCAAATCCCGCTGTTGTGGAATCTCTTCCCGCTCATATTTGGGAGGAGGACCAAGGCCACTATATATCGGACTTAGCCACCACCATAGTGAGAGAGATCCATTCCACCCCGAGCATCACACCAGCTCAAGAACACCTCGCCTCCTAAGGCTTGTTCATACTTTGTACTAGTTCATCCATAGCCCCTCGAGGCAATCCACCACTCCACACTGGAGTAGGGTATTACACCACAACGGTGGCCCAAACCAGTATAAATCTCTGTGTCTTTGTGTCTCTGTGAGCTCTGCGCGCTAGGCTAGGGAGGCTCGTGAGTAGGCAGGCTGGGCAGGTTGAGATCTCCGCATGCACCCTAGAGTTCGAACCTCTCAAGGGTTGCCGGATCCCGAAATCTGACATTTGGCGCGCCAGGTAGGGGTGCCTCGGATCCTCTCTTCCGTCGTTCGATCCGCCACTGCTCCGACACCTCCATGGCCGACGTGCGCAGGGCTCGCGCCGAGCGTCGGGCTGCGGTCGCCACTCCTGTTGCTCAGACTGCTTCGGTAGGTGACGGTTGCGCCCGCCGTGCTCCCTCTCCGGTGGCCAATAGTGCCACGGGCCCTGCCGGCCACGAGCAGCAAGCTTCATCGCTGCACCCGTCAGTGCGCCGCGACGGCCACACCGCTACTCCGTCCCTGACTCCAGCAGCTTCGTCATCCCACGCGCGCCGCGGCCAGGTGGACGCGCAGGCCGCTCTTCTCACGGAGCGGGAGCTTCTTCACTACCGTCCCGTAGGTGAACTATACAAGGAGTGGCTCGAGCGTATCTCCGAGCTCATTAGCATCGCGCACGGGAGCTCTGACAGGCCGGCTCGCTCGCTACCTCAGTAAACACCTGTAGCGGGCGATGCACAGGAGGTGGCGGTGCATGTGCATCAAGACTATGTTCCACCCCCTCGACGACCTCTGGTGGCCACGGCGGGATGCCGTGCATTCACTGCAGAGCTCCGCAACGTCGTCTGGCTGAGCAAGTTCAAGCCTGACCTGCCTCCACGCTACGACGGCACTGCAGACCCCGTCGAGTTCCTACAGCTCTACAAGCTGAGCATCGAGGCGGCCAATGGCGACGAGAAGATCATGGCAAACTGGTTCCGATGGACCTCAAGGGTGGTGCGCGTTCTTGGCTCCTGAACCTGACCGAGGGGTCGGTTTCTTCCTGGGAGGAGGTGCGCAGCCGCTTCATCGCCAACTTCCAGGGCACCCGCGACCGTGCGCCAGCCGCGGGCGACCTGCGCCGCGTTAAGAAGCAACCCGGAGAGACCCTTCATAAGTACATCCAACACTTCAATAACGTCCGCCTCAAGATTCCCAAGGTGTTTGACGAGGCTATCATCTCCGTTTTCACCGATGGCGTCCGCGATGTCAAGATGAAGGAGGAGCTAGCCATCCACGAGGACCTCTGCACCGCTTTGGAGATGTTCAACATGGCGAACAAGTGTGCGAGGGCTGAGGAGGTACGCCTCTCCCTCCTCGAGCTCCCTTATGCTGACCTAGAAGACAAGAAGACCAAGACCAAGGACATGAATCGCAAGGGGCCAGCGGTGCTTGCGGCCGAACTAGAGACCAAGCGCGGCTGCGACCACCCCGAGTCATCCATGGGCAAGCGGCCATTCTGCGCCTTCCACAACGTCTACAGCCACAATACCAGTGACTGCCAGGAGCTCAGGGCCCTCCGCGACGGGCACCTCGGTCAACGCCCCGAGCGCAACGACCGGGGCTATGATTGTGGAGGTGACCGAGGTGGAGGACGCTGGGATGGACACGACCGCCGTCAGGAGTGGCACGAACAGCCTCGTGAGGACCGCTGGCAGGACCGGCCTCGCGAGGGCAACTAGAGGGAGCAGCCTCGTGAGGACCGCCCTCAGGGCAATGCAGCTTTGCCTCCTCTACCTCCACCGCCAAGAAGGAACGAAGATCACCATCAGGACGAGGGGGT
Organism: Triticum aestivum; assembly: GCF_018294505.1. Lineage (NCBI taxonomy): Eukaryota > Viridiplantae > Streptophyta > Magnoliopsida > Poales > Poaceae > Triticum > Triticum aestivum. The sequence goes on from NC_057810.1 coordinate 344,492,328, forward strand.
TGGGGGCTTCCAGGAGCCGCGGGTTATCGCCTGCATCTTGGGCGGTTCACGAGCCCCAGCTTCTCACCGTGTCCTCAAGCAGTTCGCGCGCGAGGTCAATGCGGCGCTCCCCAAGCTTGAAGCAACTCGCCCTCTCAAGTGGTCCAAGTGCGCCATCACCTTCGACTCCACAGACTGGCTCAAGTGCGCGGCCATCGCTGCCGCGCTCCCCATGCTCTGCTCCCTCGTCATCAGCAACGTGACTGTCACCAAGACTCTCATTGATGGAGGAGCAGGGCTCAATGTTCTCTTTGTTCAGACGTTCGATAGACTCCAGGTGCCATACTACCAGCTGCACCCCACCAAGGCATTCTCAGGAGTGACCGATGGATCAACACACCCGATCGGGCAGGTTCGCCTCCCTGTCACCTTCGGCGAGCGCAACAACTACCGCATCGAGCAAATCGACTTCGACGTCACCGATATTCGTCTTCCCTACAACGCCATCCTTGGGTACCCAGCACTGGCCAAGTTCATGGCGGCCACGCACCATGGCTACGACATCCTCAGGATGCCAGGAAGCGGCAGCATCATCACGGTCGCCTGTGAGGAGAAGGATGCGGTGTGCTCCCTCGAGCGCGCCTTCCAGGCTGCAACGGTTGAGAACCTAGAAGACGAAGACGGTTCTCTCCCTCCTGAGGTCGCCCCCAAGATGAAGAAGCTGCAGCTGAGCCAGGGGTCTTGTGAGGAAGCGCCACTCGAGGATGCATCACCGAGTCTCGCGTCTCCGGACACGGCGCCTTCCCCCATTGCATAGGGAGGCGCCCCCGACGCCCCTCTCAGGCCGGGCTCAGGGGCTCTTGTTTGGAGGGCCTCAAATCTATCCAACATCGCAAGAGTGGAGCTCGGGCACCATGTGGAGGCGCTCTTCAGAGCATGCTTCCCAGGAGAAAGCAGCAGGTGTGAGGCGCCAGGCGTTCGGGAGTTCATCAGCGAGGCAATCGAGGAGATTCAAGAAGGAAGGGTTCTGCAAGGCGATTGTCGCCTGCCGCAAGGCGGAGCTCGCTGCCCTAGCGAGGGTAAGGAGTTACGCGTCTGCATCGACATCCCTGGGCTCAACAGGGTCGCGTCTCGGCAGCTCATGTGGCCGTCTCGTGTCGGCCGATGCGAGGAACTGCCCCACAGCCACGTCCGCATGCCTTTCGGCCTGGCGGGCATGGCTGAGGCGTTCCAGTGCTGCATGAGGGACGCCCAGGGGGCCTGTGAAGCCAGGCACTAGGTGATCTTGGAGGAGATGGAGGAGCACCCTCAGGAGCCTTCCGGTCCCCCGAGCCTCCCGAGGTTCGGCACCGGAGTGGCTCATGAGGAATGGCTTCAGCAGCGCGCATTTTTTGGGTACTTCAACAACTCTTCAGCAACGGTACCAGGTGACATCTCCCTAGTCCGTTCAGTTTGGGGCACCCCTCGGGCTGCATCATCCCCAGGCTGTGTGGGTCTGTCCCTACGGCGTGTATCCCTTCTGCATTTTATCAGAGCAAGTTACAATCCTTCGCAAACTACTTTCAAATTTCCGACTACCTAACCGGCGCTTCGTTGCTAAGAACGTCTTGCGCCCTTGCAATCCCTCCCACGACCGCCTCATGATTAAGGACTAGCACGGCGTCTGTGCTCGGGTCCGTCCCTGCAGCGATGCTAAACCCAAGCAGCTGAGCTCTGGCTCATGGACCGGTCCCGTGTACGTCACCTCCCGTGGCTGTTAGTGCCTTGTTCTCGCATGAGCAAATCGTGATGGGTAAGCAAGGGTGTGCGACATGGTGCCCCCGTGGCCACGATAACTGCGCGCCGGTTGTTTTTCTTCAGGATCTTTGCATGAGAAGACTGGGCACGGCGTCTGTGCTTGGGTCCGTCCCTGTAGCGTCGATAAATCCAGCGGCTGAGCTCTGTCTGGCGGGCTGGTCCTATTCAAGTCACCTCCTGGGGTCGTTGGTGTCTGGCCTTCTCATGCAATAACCTCAGGAAACTCATTCGGCGCAGGCTGCCTAACCATCTCGCAGGACCAATCCAAGCATCCCCAATCAAGACCAAGGGCAACCCTCCTTGAGGTAGGGCCTCGTGAGTCCCGCGTTGGCTCACGGGTGCCCATATACACCTCCTCCAGCCCTGCCTTGCAAGCCAAGTGTTAGGGCGGGGCTGTACACTCCCGGGGGCTCTCCTTAGAGGGAGCCCCCTCCCATGCACTAGTGGAAGCACCATGCTCCACGCTGGCCATCGACACTGCCGAGGAGCGGCTATGCCCGTGCAAGAGCGGAAGCGCTATGGTCCATGTTAGTGATAAACAACTGGGGGTGGCGTCACGACCGCATTAACCACAGGGAGCCTCCGGGCTCAGTGACTAGCCTCTCCGTGCTGCTCTCCCTCGGGAAGGTAGTGCGAGGGGTCTGGGCACGGGTGTCGGTGTCAAAACCGGCGGATCTCTGGTAGGGGGTCCCGAACTGTGCGTCTATGGCTAATGGTAATAGGAGGCAGGGGACACAATGTTTTACCCAGGTTCGGGCCCTCTCGATGGAGGTAATACCCTACTTCCTGCTTGATTGATCTTGATGATATGAGTATTACAAGAGTTGATCTACCACGAGATCATAGAGGCTAAACCCTAGAAGCTAGCCTAGGATTATGATTGTTCTTGTCCTACAGACTAAACCCTCCGGTTTATATAGACATTGGAGGGGGCTAGGGTTACACGGAGTCGGTTACAGAGAAGGAGATCTACATATTTGAATTTCCAAGCTTGCCTTCCATGCCAAGGAGAGTCCCATCCAGACACGGGATGAAGTCTTCAATCTTGTATTTTCATAGTCCAATAGTCCGGCCAAAGTATATAGTCCGGCTGTCCGAGGACCCCTTAATCTAGGACTCCCTCAGTAGCCCCTGAACCAGGCTTCAATGACGATGAGTCCGACGCACAAATTGTCTTCGGCATTGCAAGGCGGGTTCCTTCTCCGAATACTCCAAAGAAGATTTTGAACACGAGAATCGTGTTCGGCTCTGCAAAACAAATTCCACATACCATCGTAGAGAGTACAATATTGCAAGATCTGATCAGCTGACGGGTTTTTATGACATCACGCTGTGGTCCGGTCTTTATCCGAACCGTTTTTCATAACCAGCCACTACACGTGCTGCGAGGCGGTTTCATCGGCACGTCTTGTCGAAGCAGAGATCGTGTCCCCCTTATCATGGGATTCTCATCAATACAGGTGTGGGTAACCCAATCATGTTTGTTTAATATGACTCCATGATTTTAGGCAAGTCCCAAACGGTCACGCGGGGGACGCTTGATATTCGTCCTCTTTATAAGGGGGGCCAAGGCCTGTCCTTTTCTTCCCACGCTTAATCCTTCCTCTCCCAAACCTCGAGTTCCAACACCCAAGGCTTAAGCTAAGTGTTTTAGACCTTCAACCATGTCTGGATCCAACCTTCAATGTCGATGGATGGCCTCCTCCGTCACAGAGGAGGACGTCAAGAAGCTTAGGGAGGCCAGGTATCTCACCACGGAGATTCCGCATAGGCTACCTGCTCAAGGGCATGTCATCCCTACTCTAGAACCCAACGAGAGTGTTGTTTTTATTTCCCACTTTCTCCGAGGGCTAGGTTTTAGCGTTGATCCCTTCGCGAGGGGGCTTATGTTCTACTACAGACTAGATTTCCACGATCTAGCTCCGAATTCCGTCCTTCACATCTCGTTGTTTATCATCATGTGTGAAGACTTACTCCGCATCACCCCCACTTCGGCCTATGGCTCAAGACCTTCAATGTGAGGCCGATGGGTGTCACGTGGAGTGCGGATGAGGGATTCCTCGATTAGGGGGTATCCGGACAGCCGGACTGTGTACAACGTTCGGACTATTGAAGCATGAAGATACAAGACTCAAGACTTCGGCCCGTGTCCGGATGGGACTCTCCTTTGCGTGGAAGGCAAGCTTGGCAATCCGGATATTATATTTCCTTCCTTGTAACTGACTCCATGTAAACCCTAGCCCTCTCCGGTGTCTATATAAACTGGAGAGGTTGGTCCTTAGAAGGCCGATCACAATTACAATCATACCATCATAGGCTAGCTCTTAGGGTTTAGCATCTATGATCTCATGGTAGATCTACTCTTGTACTACCCATATCATAAATATTAATCAAGCAGGAAGTAGGGTTTTACCTCCATCGAGAGGGCCCGAACCTGGGTAAACATCTGTGTCCCTTGCTTCCTGTTACCATCAGCCTTGACGCACAGATCGGGACCCCCTACCCGAGATCCGCCGGTTTTGACACCGACATTGGTGCTTTCATTGAGAGTTCCTCTGCGTCATCTCTGTCAGGCTCGATGGCTCCTTCGATCATCATCAACTACGCTGTCCAGGGCAAGACTTTCCGCCCCGGACAGATCTTCGTGTTCGGCGGCTTCGCACTGCGGGCCAATTCGCTTGGCCACCTGGAGCAGATCGATAGCTATGCCCCCGGCCACCAGGTCAGGTTCGGGAACTTGAACTACATAGCGGATATCCGCGGGGACTTGATCTTCGACGGATTCGGGCCAGCGCCAGAAGCGCCGAACAGTCACGATGAGCACGGCTTATACCTGCTGTCAGACGCCGAGCGGGATATCACCCTGGCAGAAGCCTCGGATCTAAATCCGGGGTAGGTTGCGTTGCCTAAGGACGGAGGGCTGGACCCCGCCCCGCAGGCCATACCCTCATTGGCGTTGGAGTCGAACACAGGTCCCACCTCTGAGGGATCCTGTGACTCCGGACCCCCGGATTCATATCCGGTTGTAGGTTCCAGTCCGCGCGTCCGTGAGCCCGCCGAACTTGGTTGGGCTCCGGTGATGGAGTTCACCGCGGCGGACGTCTTTCAGCACTCGCCCTTTGGCGACATGCTGAACTTATTGAAGTCTCTCTCTTTGTCAGGAGACTCTGGGCCGAACTATGTCCGGCTTGAGTGGGAAGCAGACGACGACGGAATTCATTGCCACGATCGATGATCTAACTGACGTGCTTGACTTCGACTCCGAAGACATCGACGGTATGGACGACGATGTAGGAGAATTACAGGAGCCCCTTCAAAACAGCATTCGTGCCACGCGTACACAATTACGCACTCAAGATACCATGGGCATAGGCGGAGGTGCATCAACGACTCACTCGATAGTATGGGTAACCGCCAAATACCTTCATACTCTTTTCCTCTTACATTTTAGGACACAGTTCAGCATCTTCGGAAGAGCCGAATTGCCGGACTCATATGGGAAAGACATCCAAGAAGGCAACAGACGTTGTGCACAGAAGGAAATACCCAGGTGGAATCTATTTACGATTATTATACCTGCTTTATCTATCTGTACATAGCCTGCCCCTGGATAGGACATGTCAAATAGTCTTATTTTTTATCTCGGCTTAATGCATCCATTGTAAACATACGCTTAAACGTATTTTTCGTCGATGGGAGATCGTATATAGCGTCAGCTTATTATCCTTATTTGAGCATTTTCTTCTCCTATAAATGTTTATTTGGTTTTGCATCCGTACACCTTAGTATGGCCAGTTTGCCAGGGGCTTCTCATGGCGCCCCGTAATATGGAAAATAAAGTCCGAACACTTTCAACAGTGCGGCACCCCGAACTTATAGCATTATATGCATCAGCTCCGAATCATGTCTTGGGTCTACAGTTAGGATAGCCCGGCTCCCTTGTTTTGGTGCCTTACGTTCTGTTATATCAGCTAAGGTAGCACAAGGAGAACTACTGCGATTTTGTTCCGGTTCTTCCGGACGAGCACCTCAGTAGAGAGAGACGAAAACTGACCGGCATGATGTGGCGAGAGCTGGTCGCTGTTCGAGAGGTCTTAAAATCCTTAAAGATTTTCCGCTTTAGGCAATATATCGGCTTCGTCCGATCTAGGCGTGTATAGCACCCCGATTCGGTCTTCCGGATTCTAGGGGCTTCGCCGAAATTTAACATTGTAGACTTCTATGGCTAAGTGAAAGTTATAAAGCCGCATAGTCCGATTGCCTTGTTCGCTTCACCAAACATTTGGATAAAGAGTGTCCGGGTTTTCCACGAACACCCCAGTACTAGTTACGCGGGGGAGGAAGCCGACGACTGGCCTACTTTCAGAATTTTATAAACAGCCGCACAGAAGGTAATATTTTAAATAACAAAAGCACTACATAGCGCAAGTATCTTCGTACTTCAAATACAAACATGACAGAAGTGAATTCATTCAAAAACGGTGTCCTTGGTACATTCATCAGCGACAAGACTAGCACCCTTCATAACGCCATCATAGTACAACTCGGGGTGGTGATGCGCCTTGCCCTCTGGCGGCCCGCCCTTGACCAGCTTCTCTGTATCCAGCTTGCCCCAATGCACCTTGACGCAGGCAAAGGCCCGGTGGGCACCCTGGATGCACACGGATCGCTTGATCACCTCAAGCCGCAGGCAGGCATCCACCATCCGCTTGATCAGGCCGAAGTAGCTACTGGGCATGAGCTCACTAGGCTACATCCGGACTATGAAACCTTTCTTAGCTAGTTCAGCCGCCCTGTGGAGTTCGACCAACTGCTTTAGTTGGTCACTCAGAGGCATCGGTTGTTCAGCCCCAGCATACTGGGACCAGAACAACTTCTCCGTTGAGTTCCCCTCCTGGCCACGGTAGAACTCCGCAGCGTCTGATACGCTGCATGGCAGATCTGCGAACGCCCCTGGAGAGCTCCAAATTTGAGTAAGTAAAAGAAACACCTCCTCCACATGTTTGCTTTGCATAAAGAACTTCTTACCCGCTGCTATCTTCTTGGCCTCCTGGATCTCCTGTTGTGCTTTCTCGGCTTCGGCCCTGGCGTCCTTCAAATTCACAAGGGCCTTCCCAAGCTCGGCCTCTTTCGCCTTCAGATCATGCTCCACGGACTCGCATTTCTTGCCAAGGTCCTGGAGCTCTTGCTGTACCTCACCTACCCTAGCACTTTGCTTTTCGCGCTCCTTACACTCCGAGGCCGCCTTGTCTTCGGCCTCGGACAGCGCCTTCTTCAGGGACGCCACTTCGGCGGTGGCCCCTGTTACACAGTCACGACACTTAGGTGTTAGACTCACCAATTCTGAGTATTCTCAAATGCATAAGAGAGGGGATCACTTACCCTTATTCTCTTCAAGCTGCCTCTTCGTGAGGTCGAGCTCTCCCTGCGCCTGCTCCAGGTCCCGTTTCAGTTCGGCAACCTCGGCGGTACGGGCATCAGCAGCAAGCAGCACAGCCTGCTTATTCACAATAAAACTTATTATTAGACTCCTGCAGATTATAATTGACCCTCCGTTTGGCTTTTCTTTCCGAACACCATATAGAGTATCACGGGCTACTACCTATCGGGTGGTAATTTTGCACATATTTATTACTTACCTCAAAGCCTGTCAGGAGGCTGGTGCAAGCTTCGGTTAGTCCGCTTTTGGCGGAAAAAACCTTCCGAATCACCGTACTCATAAGAGTAAGGTGCTCTTCATCCATGGAAGCGCCGTGAAGCGCTTCCAGCAGACAATCCGGCGCCTCATGCGCAACGGAAGTCCGCAACACATACGGGTGCCTCATGCTCAACGGAAGTCCGCGACACAGACGGCTCGCCCTCCCTAATGAGGGGTCACCCGCCAGAGTCCGGAACCATCGAAGGTTTTAGAATTTTGTTCGGCTGAGAGCCCGGTTGGTCATGGCTCTCAGCGACACGGTCCGCGGGGATCTTGAACCTCGTGTTGGAAATATGCCCTAGAGGCAATAATAAATTAGTTATTATTATATTTCCTTGTTCATGATAATTGTTTATTATCCATGCTATAATTGTATTGATAGGAAACTCAGATACATGTGTGGGTACATAGACAACACCATGTCCCTAGTAAGCCTCTAGTTGACTAGCTCGTTGATCAATAGATGGTTATGGTTTCCTGACCATGGACAATGGATGTCATTGATAACGGGATCACATCATTAGAAGAATTATGTGAGTGGACAAGACCCAATCCTAAGCCTAGCACAAAGATCGTAGTTCGTATGCTAAAGCTTTTCTAATGTCAAGTATCATTTCCTTAGACCATGAGATTGTGCAACTCCCGGATACCGTAGGAATGCTTTGGGTGTACCAAACGTCACAACGTAACTGGGTGGCTATAAAGGTGCACTACAGGTATCTCCGAAAGTGTCTGTTGGGTTGGCATGAATCGAGACTGGGATTTGTCACTCCGTGTGACGGAGAGGTATCTCTGGGCCCACTCGATAGGACATCATCATAATGTGCACAATGTGATCAAAGAGTTGATCGCGGGATGATGTGTTACGGAACGAGTAAAGAGACTTGCCGGTAACGAGATTGAACAAGGTATCGGTATACCGACGATCGAATCTCGGGCAAGTACAATACCGCTAGACAAAGGGAATTGTATACGGGATTGATTGAGTCCTTGACATCGTGGTTCATCCGATGAGATCATCGTGGAACATGTGGGAGCCAACATGGGTATCCAGATCCCGCTGTTGGTTATTGACCGGAGAACGTATCGGTCATGTCTACATGTCTCCCGAACCCATAGGGTCTACACACTTAAGGTTCGATGACGCTAGGGTTATAAAGGAAGTTTGTATGTGGATATCGAAGGTTGTTCGGAGTCCCAGATGAGATCCCGGACATTACAAGGAGTTCCGGAATGGTCCGGAGGTAAAGATTTATATATGGAAAGTTGTTGTTCGGGTTCCGGGAAAAGTTTGGGTTTTTCCGGTATTTTACCGGGAAGCTTCCAAAAGGTTCCGGAGGATTTCGGAGGGGTCCTGAGGTCCGGAAATTGTTCCACCACGTCCAATACAGTAGCATGGGCTGTAGGGGGCGCCCTAGCCTTAATGGGCCAGGGGCACCAGCCCCTCCAAGGCCCATGCGCATGGGAAGGGGGAAACCCTAAGGGGGAGGGCCTCCACTTGACTTGGGAGGCACTCCTCCCCCCTTGGCTGCCGCCCCCAACCCTAGATGGGATCTAAGGGGGGCGGCCCCCTCTTCCCCCCCACCACCTATAAATAGTGGAGGGGTGGGAGGGCAGCCGCACCCCAAGTTCTGGCGCAGCCCTCCCCTCTCCCAAGTACTCCTCCTCTCTCGCGGTGCTTGGCGAAGCCCTGCAGGATTGCCACGCTCCTCCATCACCACCACGCTGTTGTGCTGCTGCTGGACGGAGTCTTCCTCAACCTCTCCCTCTCTCCTTGCTGGATCAAGGCATGGGAGACATCACCGGGCTGTACGTGTGTTGAACGCGGAGGTGCCGTCCGTTCGGCACTAGGATCTCCGGTGATTTGGATCACGACGAGTACGACTCCTTCAACCCCGTTCTCTTGAACGCTTCCGCTTAGCGATCTACAAGGGTATGTAGATGCACTCTCCTTCCCCTCGTTGCTGGTTTCTCCATAGATAGATCTTGGTGACACGTAGGAAAATTTTGAATTTCTGCTACGTTCCCCAACAGTGGCATCATGAGCTAGGTCTATTGCGTAGATTCTTTGCACGAGTAGAACACAAAGTAGTTGTGGGCGTTGATGTTGTTCAATATGCTTACCGTTACTAGTCCAATCTTGATTCGGCGGCATCGTGGGATGAAGCGGCCCGGACCGACCTTACACGTACTCTTACGTGAGACAGGTTCCACCGATTGACATGCACTTGTTGCATAAGGTGGCTAGCGGGTGCCAGTCTCTCCCACTTTAGTCGGATCGGATTCGATGAAAAGGGTCCTTATGAAGGGTAAATAGCAATTGACATATCATGTTGTGGTTTTTGCGTAGGTAAGAAACGTTCTTGCTAGAAACCCATAGCAGCCACGTAAAACATGCAAACAACAATTAGAGGACGTCTAACTTGTTTTTGCAGGGTATGCTATGTGATATGATATGGCCAAGAAGAATGTGATGAGTGATATGTGATGTATGAGATTGATCATGTTCTTGTAATAGGAATCACGACTTGCATGTCGATGAGTATGACAACCGGCAGGAGCCATAGGAGTTGTCTTTATTTATTGTATGACCTGCGTGTCATTGAACAACGCCATGTAATTACTTTACTTTATTGCTAACCGGTAGCCATAGTAGTAGAAGTAATAAGTTGGCGAGACAACTTCATGGAGACACGATGATGGAGATCATGATGATGGAGATCATGGTGTCATGCCGGTGACGATGATGATCATGGAGCCCCGAAGATGGAGATCAAAAGGAGCAATATGATATTGGCCATATCATGTCACTTTTTGATTGCATGTGATGTTTATCATGTTTATGCATCTTATTTGCTTAGAACGACGGTAGTAAATAAGATGATCCCTCATTAAAATTTCAAGAAAGTGTTCCCCCTAACTGTGCACCGTTGCGAAAGTTCGTCGTTTCGAAGCACCACGTGATGATCGGGTGTGATAGATTCTTACGTTCACATACAACGGGTGTAAGCCAGATTTACACACGCGAAACACTTAGGTTGACTTGACGAGCCTAGCATGTACAGACATGGCCTCGGAACACAAGAGACCGAAAGGTCGAGCATGAGTCGTATAGTAGATACGATCAACATGAAGATGTTCACCGATGATGACTAGTCCGTCTCACGTGATGATCGGACACGGCCTAGTTGACTCGGATCATGTAATCACTTAGATGACTAGAGGGATGTCTATCCGAGTGGGAGTTCATAAGATGAACTTAATTATCCTGAACATAGTCAAAAGATCTTTGCAAATTATGTCGTAAGCTCGCGCTTTAGTTCCACTGTTTAGATATGTTCCTAGAGAAAATATAGTTGAAAGTTGACAGTAGCGATTATGCGGACAGTAGAAAGCTTATGTCCTTAATGCACCGCTCAGTGTGCTGAACCCCAAATGTCGTTTGTGGATGTTGCGAACATCGGACATACATGTTTTGATAACTATGTGATAGTTCAGTTAAACGGTTTAGAGTTGAGGCACCAAAGACGTTTTCGAAACGTCGCGGAACATATGAGATGTTTTCGAGGGCTGGAATTGGGATTTCAGGCTCGTGCCCACGTCAAGAGGTATAAGACCTCCAACAATTTTCTTAGCCTGCAAACTAAGGGAGAAAAGCTCAATCGTTGAGCTTGTGCTCAGATTGTCTGAGTGCAACAATCACTTGAATCGAGTGGGAGTTGATCTTCCAGATGAGATAGTGATGTTTCTCCAAAGTCATTGCCACCAAGCTGCTAGAGCTTCGTGATGAACTATAACATATCAGGGATAGATATGATGATCCTTGAGGTATTCACGATGTTTGACACCGTGAAAGTAGAAATCAAGAAGGAGCATCAATTGTTGATGGTTGCTGAAACCACTAGTTTCAAGAAGGGCAAGGGCAAGAAGGGATACTTCATGAAACGGCAAATCAGCTGCTGCTCCAGTGAAGAAACCCAAGGTTGAACCCAAACTCGAGACTAAGTGCTTCTGTGATAAGGGGAATAGTCATTAGAGCGGAATTACCCTATATACTTGGTAGATGAGAAGGCTAGCAAGGTCGATAGAAGTATATTGGATATACATTATGTTAATGTGTACTTTACTAGTACTAATGGTAGCACCAGGGTATTAGATACCGGTTCGGTTGCTAAGTGTTAGTAACTCGATAAAAGAGCTACGGAACAAACGGAGACTAGCTAAAGGTGAGCTGACGATATGTGTTGGAAGTATTTCCATGTTTGATGTGATCAAACATCGCACGCTCCCTCTACCATCAAGATTAGCATTAAACCTGAATAATTGTCATTTGGTGTTTGCGTTGAGCATAGACATGATTGGATTATGTCTATCGCAATACGGTTATTCATTTAAGGAGAATAATGGTTACTTTGTTTATTTGAATAATACCTTCAATGGTCTTGCACCTGAAACGAATGGCTTATTGAATCTCGATCGTAGTGATACACATTTTCATGCCAAAAGATATAAGATAGTAATGATAGTACCACTTACTTATGGCACTGCCATGTAAGTCATATTGGTATAAAACGCATGAAGAAGCTCCATGTTGATGGATCTTTGGATTCGCTCATTTTTGAAAAGTTTGAGACATGCGAACCATGTCTATTGGTGTATACGCATGAAGAAACTCCATGCAGATGGATCGTTTGGACTCACTTGATTTTGAATCATTTGAGATATGCAAATCATACCACATGGGCAAGATGACTGAAAAGCCTCGGTTTCAGTAAGATGGAACAAGATAGCAACTTGTTGGAAGTAACACATTTTGATGTGTGCAGTCCAATGATTGCTGAGGCATGTAGTGAATATCGTTATGTTCTTACTTCACAGATGATTCGAGTAGATGTTGAGTATATTTACTTGATGGAACACAAGTCTGAATTATTGAATGGTTCAAGTAATTTCAGAGTGAAGTTGAAGATCATTGTGACAAGAGGATAAAATGTCTATGATATGATCATAGAGATGAGTATCTGAGTTACAAGCTTTGGCACGCAATTAAGATATTGTGGAAATTGTTTCACAATTAATACCGCCTAGAACACCATAGTGTGATGGTGTGTCCGAACATCATAGTTGCACCCTATTGGATATGGTGCGTACCATGATGTCTCTTATCGAATCACCACTACCGTTCATAGGTTAGGCATTAGAGACAACCGCACTCACTTTAATGGGGCACCACGTAATTCCGTTGAGACGACACTGTTTGAACTGTGGTTTGGAGAAACCTAAGTTGTCGTTTCTTAAAAGTTTGGGGCTGCGACGCTTATGTGAAAAGTTTCAGGTTGATAAGCTCGAACCCAAAGCGGATAAAATGCATCTTCATAGGACACCCGAAACAGTTGGGTATACCTCTAGTCTCAGTTCCGGAAGCAAAAGGGATTGTTTCTAGAATCAGGTCCTTTCTCGAGGAAAATTTTCTCTCGAAAGAATTGAGTGGGAGGATGGTGGAGACTTGATGAGGTTATTGAACCGTCACTTCAACTAGTGTGTAGCAGGGAACAGGAAGTTGTTCCTGTGGAGCCCACACCAATTGAAGTAAAGCTTATGATAATGATCATGAAGTTTCGGATCAAGTCACTACCGTACCTCGTAGGGTGACAAGGATGCGTACTACTTCAGAGTGGTAAAGTAATCCTATCTTGAAGGTCATGTTGCTAGACAACAATGAACCTACGAGCTATGGAGAAGCGATGGTGGGCCCATATTCCGATAAATTGTTAGAAGCCATGAAATCTGAGATAGGATCCATGTATCAGAACAAATCATGGACTTTGGTGGACTTGCCCGATGATCGGCAAGCCATTGAGATAAATGGATCTTTAAGAAGAAGACGGACGTGGACGGTAATGTCACCGTCTATGAAGCTCGACTTGTGGCGAAGAGTTCTTCACAAGTTCAAGGAGTTGACTACGATGAGATTTTCTCATCCGTAGCAATGCTTAAGTCCGTCGGAATCATGTTAGCATTAGCTGCATTTATGAAATCTGGCAGATGGATGTCAAAACGAGTTTCCTTACCAGTCTTCGTAAGAAAAGGTTGTATGTGATACAATCAGAAAGGTTTTGTCAATCCTAAGGATGATAAAAGGTATGCTAGCTCCAACGATCCTTCCTTGGACTAGAGCAAGCATCTCAGAGTCAGAATATGCGCTTTGATGAGATGATCAAAGATTTTGGGTTTATACAAAGTTTATGAGAAACTTGTATCTCCAAAGAAGTGAGTGGGAGCACTATAGAATTTCTGGTGAGTATATGTTGTTGACATATTGTTGATCAGAAATGATGTAGAATTTCTAGAAAGCATAAAGGGTTGATTGAAAGGAGTTTTCAAGGGAAAACCTGGATTAAGTTACTTGAACATTGAGCATCAAGATCTATGAGGATAGATCAAAAAACGCTTAATGGTACTTTCAAATGAGCACATACCTTGACATGATCTTGAAGGTGTTCAAGATGGATCAGTCAAAGAAGGAGTTCTTGCCTGAGTTGTAAGGTATGAAGTTAAAACTTAAAGCTCGACCATGGCAGAAGAAAGAGGAAGGACGAAGGTCGTCCCCTATGCTTTTGTCATAGGCTCTATACGGTATGCCCTGCTGAGTACCGCACCTGATGTGTGCCTTGCCACATGTCTGGCAAGAGGGTACAAAGGTGATCAAGGATTGGATCACCGGACAGCGGTCAAAATTGTCCTTGGAGTAATAAGGACACATTTCTCAATTATGGAGGTGATAAAGAGTTCGGCGTAAAGGGTTACGTCGATGCAAGCTTTAACACCTATCCGAATGACTCTAAGTAGCAAATGGGATACGTATAGTGGACCGACCATTTGGAATAGCTACAAGTGGAGCGTGGAAGCAGCATTTACAATATGACCTAGAGATTTGCAAAGTACATACGGATCTGAACGTTGCAGACCCGTTGACTAAAACCTCTCTCACAAGCAAAACATGATCAAACCACAGAACTCATTGAGTCTTAATCACATGATGATGTGAACTAGTTTAATGACACTAGTAAACTCTTTGGATGTTGGTCACATGGCGATGTGACCTGTGAGTGTTAATCACATGGCGATGTGAACTATATTATTGACTCTAGTGCAAGTGGGAGACTGTTGGAAATATGCCCTCGAGGCAATAATAAATTAGTTATTATTATATTTCCTTGTTCATGATAATCGTTTATTATCCATGCTATAATTGTATTGATAGGAAACTCAGATACATGTGTGGGTACATAGACAACACCATGTCCCTAGTAAGCCTCTAGTTGACTAGCTCGTTGATCAATAGATGGTTACGGTTTCCTGACCATGGACATTGGATGTCGTTGATAACGGGATCACATCATTAGAAGAATTATGTGATGGACAAGACCCAATCCTAAGCCTAGCACAAAGATCGTAGTTCGTATGCTAAAGCTTTTCTAATGTCAAGTATCATTTCCTTAGACCATGAGATTGTGCAACTCCCAGATACCGTAGGAATGCTTTGGGTGTACCAAACGTCACAACGTAACTGGGTGGCTATAAAGGTGCACTACAGGTATCTCCGAAAGTGTCTGTTGGGTTAGCATGAATTGAGACTGGGATTTGTCACTCCGTGTGACGGAGAGGTATCTCTGGGCCCACTCGGTAGGACATCATCATAATGTGCACAATGTGATCAAAGAGTTGATCGTGGGATGATGTGTTACGGAACGAGTAAAGAGACTTGCCGGTAACGAGATTGAACAAGGTATCGGTATACCGACGATCGAATCTCGGGCAAGTACAATACCGCTAGACAAAGGGAATTGTATACGGGATTGATTGAGTCCTTGACATCGTGGTTCATCCGATGAGATCATCGTGGAACATGTGGGAGCCAACATGGGTATCCAGATCCCGCTGTTGGTTATTGACCGGAGAACGTCTCGGTCATGTCTACTGTCTCCCGAACCCGTAGGGTCTACACACTTAAGGTTCGATGACGCTAGGGTTATAAAGGAAGTTTGTATGTGGTTACCGAATGTTGTTCGGAGTCCCGGATGAGATCCCGGACGTCACGAGGAGTTCTGGAATGGTCCGGAGGTAAAGATTTATATATGGAAAGTTGTTGTTCGGGTTCCGGCAAAAGTTCGGGTTTTTTCGGTATTGTACCGAGAAGCTTCCAGAAGGTTCCAGAGGATTCCGGAGGGGTCCGGAGGTCCGGAAATTGTTCCACCACGTCCAATATAGTAGCATGGGCTATAGGGGGCGCCCTGGCCTTAATGGGCCAGGGGCACCAGCCCCCCCAAGGCCCATGCGCATGGGACGGGGGAAACCCTAAGGGGGAGGGTCTCCACTTGACTTGGGAGGCACTCCTCCCCCCTTGCCCGCCGCCGCCAACCCTAGATGGGATCTAAGGGGGCCGGCCCCCTCTTCCCCCCCCACCTATAAATACTGGAGGGGTGGGAGGGCAGCCGCACCCCAAGTTCTGGCGCAGCCCTCCCCCTCTCCCAAGTACTCCTCCTGTCTCGCGGTGCTTGGCGAAGCCCTGCAGGATTGCCACGCTCCTCCATCACCACCACGCCGTTGTGCTGCTGCTGGACGAAGTCTTCCTCAACCTCTCCCTCTCTCCTTGCTGGATCAAGGCATGGGAGACGTTATCGGGTTGTACGTGTGTTGAACGCGGAGGTGCCGTCCGTTCGGCACTAGGATCTCCGGTGATTTGGATCACGACGAGTACGACTCCTTCAACCCCGTTCTCTTGAACGCTTCCGCTTAGCGATATACAAGTGTATGTAGATGCACTCTCCTTCCCC
Source organism: Triticum aestivum (assembly GCF_018294505.1). Classification (NCBI taxonomy): domain Eukaryota; kingdom Viridiplantae; phylum Streptophyta; class Magnoliopsida; order Poales; family Poaceae; genus Triticum; species Triticum aestivum. The sequence continues at coordinate 344,508,639 of NC_057810.1, forward strand.
TCGTTGTTGGTTTCTCCATAGATAGATCTTGGTGACACGTAGGAAAATTTTGAATTTCTGCTACGTTCCCCAACACCCCGCGTATCCGACGTCTGGGACCCTGCTTCGGGGCGTCTCCAGAGTGACCTCCCCCCGCTCTGGGAGCCTTTGGGACACCACCTCCGTGTCGTCCGCGGGTTGAGGAGTAGTGGCTGTCGGAAGCGAATTCATCTCCGAATTGCTCAGGGACCCGGAGGAAGATACCTCGGGGTGATCCCTGGCCGGACTACACGTATGTTCGGCATTATAAATAAATAAAACTATGAAGTGAAACCATGATAGAATGCAGACACTTAACATCGCACTGGGGGCTTCCCCCTGGGTAGCCACCCCTCCTCGCTGTGAGCGGCCGTGTCAGAATAGTCCGGAAGGGATCCCTTCCCCTTCTTGGACGCCCCAGCCTCCCCTCCCGGGGCGGCTTTCCTCTTCTTCTCCCCCCCAGTGTGGGGAGGTAGAATCTCTTCTTGATTCCCCCGCCTCCGCGGGAGGAATCCGTCTCGTCGTCATCAGACGACAGGGGAATGACGGCCCTGCGCCGAGGGCCTTTTCCGGCCCCCCGGTCCGCTTCCCCGGGCCCCTCATCCTCTTCGGATGGGGCGTCTTCTTCTTCTTCCTCCTCCCCTTCGTGGGAGGAGTCTGCCTCGTCGTCTTCAGACGAGGCCTCTGGCACAACCTTACACCGGAGACCCTTTCGGATCCCCGGGGCCTTCTTCTCGGCCTTCTTCTCTGGCACCTTGTACGGCGCCGGGACCAGCATCTCCGTTAGGAGAGCATCTGCTAGGCCTTCTGGCTGTGGAGCCGGGCAGTAAACCTGCTCCGCTGTCTCCATGTAATCCTGAAGCAAATATGCATAACTACTTAAGGCTCTCCTATGAGTATACTGGGAAGCACCAGGTCCGGTGGTAGTCTGAGAACTCACCTGACTAGGAGCCCGCGCGGCGTGAAGCCCGCGGTCCTCGGATGTGGGAGGAGGTACTTCGAAGGCCTTGAACAGCACCTTCCATGCGCCTTTGTGCGTCATGTCGTAGAGCTTCTGGAGCGTCCGGTGTTCGGACGGGACGAACTCCCACAGATTGATTGCCCGCATTTGGTAGGGCAGGATCTGGCGGACGAGCATGACCTGGATCACATTGACAAGCTTGATGTTCTTGTCCTTCATGCTTTTGGTGCATGTCTGGAGTCTGGCCAGCTTCGTAGAATCGCCCCAAGACAACCCTTCCTTTCCCAGGAGGTGAGCCGCATGGGGGCTCCGGATCTAAATTCAGGGCCGCCACCCAGTTGGCGCCGCACGGCTCGGTGATGTAGAACCACCCTGATTGCCATCCTATTACGGTCTCCGCAAAGGAGCCGTCGAGCCATGTGACATTGGGCATTCTGCCCACCATGGTCCCTCCGCACTTCGCTTGTTAGCCGCTTACAACCTTCGGCTTCACGCAGAAACTTTGCAGCCATAGGCCGAAGTGAGGCCGGATGCGGAGGAAGTCCTCGCATACGACGATGAACACCGAGATGTTGAGGATGAAGTTCGGGGCTAGATCATCCAAATCTAGCCCGTAGTAGAACATGAGCCCGCGGATGAAGGGATGGAGTGGAAATCCCAGTCCACGGACGAAGTGGGCGACGAATACGACCCTCTCGTGGGGTCCTGGGGTCGGAATGACCTGCCCGGCATCTGGTAGACGATGCGCTATGTCCACGGCCAAGTATCCGGCCGGCCGGAGATTTGTGATGTGCTTCTCCTTGATGGTGGAAGCCACCCACTTGCCTCCTGCTCCGGACATGTTTAGCTGTGCGGAGAAGACTTGGGGCTTGGGCGCTAGAGCTCGAGGGGGCAAGAGTGGGAAAAGGAGGAAGAAGGCGTGGGTGAAAATGGGGGAATCTTATCCCTTTATAGAGACATCGAAAGCAGTGCGCCTCCCCACTTGCCCGTTGGGAATCGCTTGTTTCCCAAGCGCCACGATTAATGGTGTGGTGGGATTACCCATACCCGTATTGATGAGAATCTCGTGATAAGGGGACACGATCTCTACTTTGACAAGACGTGTCAAAGAAATCGCCTCGCAATATGCGTTGTAGGTGGTTATGGGAAAACGGGTCGAATAAAGATCCAACCGTAATAACATGTCACGTCATCAAAAAAGTTGTCAGCAGATTGCATTTTTGAAATATCATTCTCTCTACGGTGGCATATGAAGATCATCTCGCATATCCGAACACGGTCTAAGTGTTCGGTGATTACTCTGGAGTATTCGGAGGAGGAACCCTCCTTGCAAGGCCGAAGACAATACTGCACGCCGGACTCATCGTCATTGAAGCCTGGTTTAGGGGCTACTGAGGGAGTCCTGGATTAGGGGGTATCCGGACAGCCGGACTGTGCACAACTTTCGGACTATTGAAGCGTGAAGATACAAGACTCAAGACTTCGGCCCGTGTCCGGATGGGACTCACCTTTGCGTGGAAGGCAAGCTTGGCGATCCGGATATTATATTTCCTTCCTTGTAACTGACTCCATGTAAACTCTAGCCCTCTCCGGTGTCTATATAAACCGGAGAGGTTGGTCCTTAGAAGGCTGATCACAATTACAATCATACCATCATAGGCTAGCTCTTAGGGTTTAGCCTCTAAGATCTTGTGGTAGATATACTCTTGTACTACCCATATCATCAATATTAATCTAGCAGGAAGTAGGGTTTTACCTCCATCGAGAGGGCCCGTACCTGGGTAAACATCTACGTCCCTTGCTTCCTGTTACCATCAGCCTTGGCGCACAGATCGGGACCCCCTACCCGAGATCCGCCGGTTTTGACACCGACAACGGAGGTGCTATAATAAGCAAAGGCGCCGACGCCCCATGGCCAAAGGGTTCTTTCACAGAAACTTCTGATTTATGGCAGCATGAGTGGATTTACATTACAACTCCCCGAGGTACAAAGCAGGCGGCCGCTCTAGCGTTCCGCTCGGGCCCTCCGCCGCAACTGGCGTCCTGGGTCAACAAGGCTCTCGACTGGGGGCCGATTAACGACATGCTGACCCTCCAAAGCCGCATCCGAGACCTCCTCAAGAGGGATGTCAGTCTCATCTAGATAATGCAAGTGATGCTAGTTCGTCGAGTCCTGCCGTGCCAACGTCGTCCTCTCCGTATGTGGGACTTCAACCCGGAAGGACCGCGAACCATCTAACAATTCTTTGGCATGACGCTCAGAGAGATGTATGGGTCATTCTTTAGATCACGAATGAAGTGTCCGGACACCACCGAGGACGTGGGTCTCAACTGCAACCGTCCGGATACCCAATTAAGTAATTTCGCTACCGAACACACCATCCTTTATGTTTATTATAACATCATTCTGCAAAATTGCTCTCTGCCAGGACTGGATAAGGAAGGCGGAGAGGATTAGGTGTTCAACCCCTCTTCCCGAAGGCTCACCGGATCCTTTGTTGACCAGGATGCTTGAGCGCGCGCCGTATCAGGTGCCATCAGGAGAAGATGAGGGGAGGATTAGAGAAGCCACAGGTGGGCCTCATATTTTACACATCCAAATTGGGGGAGTAAGTGCCTCCTCGAAGGAGGATAATCGGGGAGGGGAACCTAAAATCCCCTCTCATTAAGGTAAGAAAAGGGCCGCCTCTGAAGACTTGGAAACAGAGGCTTCCAAACGAGGGAAGAAACCCTTGCCGAGGGGCCCTGCCCAAGAGGGCATCCTTACCGCACAGCACCCGCAAGGGGGCCAACCCTCCACCGAGCCGTAAGTAAAAGAGTACTTTGGTAAATATATTCCGTTTTGTCTCTGAGGATAACAACCAAAACATATTTGTTGCAGTCTGGCTTGTAGCCCTTCTCCACAGAGTTCGTCTTCGGGGATGTTCCTCTGGAGATGATGGAGAGCAAAACGCCTCCCCCTGCCTCCCCGTCACATGGGGCGGACGACCCCGAGGTGTCGTCACGGAGGATTTCTCCCGGTCCGCCGAGGCCAGAAATTAACACTTCGGCTGCCCGAAGTTCGGACTACTCTTCTCCCAAGGAGGGCGATAGAAAGAGTCTGGGATTGTCCGACATAAAGCCGGACACACTGATTAGTCTGCTGGAGCGAGCGGCCATCTCAGAGACACATTGTACCTTAATGGGTACGGTGTTTGAGAGGATTTCCTCCTCCAAAAGCGGATTGAATGAAGCCTTTGCAAGTCTGATGAGCGGCTTTGAGGTACGCAAAATAATATATGTATTTCTGATGGTACCACACATGCTAGGTGTGCTCTGTATAGATAGTAGCCCCTGAGACACTGGTCACCACCCAGAGGTGGCAAACAGAGGATCATAATCCCAGGTAATAATCGTGCTGCTTTTTATGTGCAGGTGGCTGATTGTCCGGCGGCTGACAGGACTGCTGATTTTGCCGAACTGAAGCGGCAGCTGGACGTGGCGGATGCCGACATCACGCTTGTTCACAAGCGTCTTGACGAGGCCCAGGGTATGTATATTCGGCTTGTCAGCAAATGTTTAAGAGGAGCATGATGCTAGTATCTATAATATGTTGTGACTGTAGATGGAGCTGCTGCCATGGAGACCCTTCGGGCGGAGCTTGCCCGAGCCAAGGAGCAAGTCCGAATAAGTGATGCGGCCGCTCTGAAGGCGGTCGAAGAGTTAAGAGCCGAACAGGCTGCTCATCGCCGGAGCGAAGAAAAGATAGCCCAGATGGCTGCCAAGCTGAAAGATGTTACCAACCGCCGTGAGCTCCTTGAAAAGGAAAATCAAGCAAAAGTGGCTGACCTGAAGAAGTCCCTGGAGGCGGCCAAGGAAACCCGCTCTGAAATGAGTGGGATAAGGGAGGAGCTTCGTGAAGCCGGAGATATCACGGCTGGGAAGCCCTATATGTTGCAGATGAAGTTCGGAGATCTGAAGTATGCCCCTCTGGATCAGTTGTGGAGTGTTGCGGACGTGTATGCGGACCTGGCAAAGTGTGTTGCTGATGCGACTGAGTTTTTCAAAGATGGGAAAGACCATAAGGTTGAAAGGTTATTCTGGTCATAGTTCAGTGCCCTGACGCGTCCGTTGCCATTGAATGAAAGGATGGCCGCATGGGCCAAACTCCACAGGTTGTCCGGGCTTGCTATGAGGTCTGCCGTGGATCATCTTTGGCCACGTGGGCCAAGGCCGGACAGCTATTTTGGATTGGTGCAACAATTTCTTGGTGCTGTGTCGCATATCGATGCTGTGAAGAGGTCGGCGTGCATAGAGGGTGCGCGGATGGCTCTTGCCCGTGTTAAAACATACTGGGATGGGATGCAAACCACCGCTATCGCAACTTAGGGTGCGGCGGAAGGCCAGGACCCGGCCAAGCACTATTTTGAAGAAGTCTTAGAAGGTGCCCATTTAATAGAGGCTCAGTGCTCGAAAAGTGCCATGTCCGAGTGACATGTATCTTGATTGTAAAGACAATGCTATTTTGATTATAAAGGTTGTGTTTATACTTTTGCCCGAAAGTATTGTAGTGCCTCCTGTGCGTCCATTTATGTATGTATATAACCTAAAAGTTAGCATTCGTCGGCTTCAGCCCCCATGCATATAATGCGGGGGTGTTCGAGGAAACGCGTAGTCACACTTGATCCAACGTCTTGGTCCGTTAAGGAGGTGGTAGCATGGCGAACCAGGCAATCAGACTATATAGCTCTAACACTTTCACTTAGCCATAGGAGTTTGACGGTGGGGCTACTATATAGCCCCTGGTATTTCCGCGTTCATCTGAAGATGGTGCGCGTACGTACATGACTGGGAAACCGGTCCTTCGTTAATGCGGAGGAATCGCGAAGATTCTGCTGAGTCATCGAGTAGTTGACCAGTTCGCGTTGTATCATGATAGTCAGTTTTCGGCTTTCTCTATTGAGGTGCTCATCCAGATGAACCAGGGCACAATCGCAGTAGTTCTCCCGGTGCCGCCTTAGCCGATAGAGCGGAACGTAAGGTAGCAAAACACGGGAGCCGGGCAAACCCAACATTTGACCAAAGACATGATTCGGAGCTGATGCATATAAGGCCAAACTCGCGACGCTGAACACTCCCTAAGGTATTCGGACTTTACAACATATAGTGGGCTGAATAACGCCCTTGATAATAAGCCCTGAGTTTCCAGGTATGTGCAAAGTCTGGCGTGACAAAAATGCCGAAAATGCCAGTATCCCTCCCGGTTGTATAAAGTTTCCGGAGGGAAGAAGCAACAAGATACATTAAAAAGGTTTACGCAGGGTCTTAATCTAAAGAGAAACCTTTGAGCGGGGCCCTGCTGCACGTTTGTGCCTTTATCTCTGTTGTGCCGTATCCTGGAAGGGTGTAGCACGATGATCATCTGTAAAAAGGAAAAACCCAGGTGAAAGACTTCGTGCGAGAAGTTCGTTAATCTGAATGAACCATGAAAATGCAATATGTTATTGTATTGATAGGGTCGAGCCAAACTATGGGCTTCTTTTCTTTGTGAGCAGCCCCTAGCATCTTTTATGGGGATATCCCAACTAGGCTGTTACATTTGGTGGGCGCCTGACCTGTCTAACCATGTCCGTGGTCTTGACGACCGACCGTTTATTCTGGTTGGAGTGACCGCTTAGTGTTCGGCTGCTATGGCCGCCACATATTCTTCCGCACATAAGGAACACTCTGTATTTCTGCTAACTGTGATGACGCCACATGGACCGGGCATCTTAAGTTTAAGATAGGCGTAGTGCGGTACTGCATTAAAACGAGCGCAGGCCGTTCTTTCGAGTAGTGCATGATAGCCGCTTCGGAATGGAACGATGTCGAAGATTAGTTCTTCGCTTCTGAAGTTGTCGGGAGAACCAAATACAACCTCTAGTACTAGAGAGCCCGTGCAGCAGGCCTCGATGCCTGGTATCACTCCTTTAAAGGTAGTGTTGCTTTGGCTGATTCTTGACGGGTCTATCCCCATTTTGCCGACAGTGTCCTGATATATCAGGTTAAGACTACTGCCGCCATCCATGAGGACTCCAGTGAGATGGTATCCATCAATTATTGGGTCGAGCACCAAGGCAGCCAATCCTCCGTGTCGGATACTAGTCGGATGATCCCTGCGATCAAAGGTGATCGGGCAGGCCGACAAGGGATTGAATTTGGGGGCGACGGGCTCCACATCGTATACTTCTCGGAGTGCGTGTTTGCGCCTTCGCTTTGGAACGTGAGTTGCGTAAATCATATTCACTGTTCTGACTTCTGGTGGGAATTTTTTCTGTCCCCCAGTGTTGGGCTGGTGAGGCTCATCCTCGTCTTCACTTGGCGTCTCCCTCCCCTTGTGTTCGGCATTTAGCTTGCCGGCCTGCTTGAAAACCCAGCACTCTTTGTGGGTGTGATTTGCAGGTTTTTTGGGGGTGCCATGAATCTGACATAATTTTTCCAGAATTTTATTTAGGCTGGACGGTCCATCTCTGCTGCCTATAAATGACTTCTTTCGTTGACCGGGTCGAGAGCCCCTGAATCTGGCTTTTACCGTCGTGTTATCTGGGTTGTTTTCATTGTTCTGACGCTTGTTTTTATTGCGTCGCGGCTTCCCGTTGCCATCTCTGACTTCGGATGTGCCTGGGTCATTGGTGCCACTGCGGGCCAGCCAACTGTCCTCACCTGCGCAAAAGCGGGCCATGAGGCTTGTTAAGGCGGCCATTGTTCTCGGCTTTTCCTGGCCGAGGTGTCTGGCAAGCCATTCATCCCGGACACTGTGCTTGAAGGCCGCTAAGGCTTCGGCGTCCGGGCAGACGACGATTTGATTCTTCTTAGTAAGAAATATGTTCCAGAGTTTTCGGGCTGACTCTCCGGGCTGTTGAATTATGTGACTTAGGTCGTCTGTGTCCGGAGGTCGGACATAGGTCCCTTGAAAATTGGCCCTAAAAGCATCCTCAAGTTCTTCCCAACTTCTAATTGAATTTTCAGGAAGGCTTTTCAACCAGTTCCGAGCTGGTCCTTTCAACTTGAAGGGTAGGTATTTAATGGCGTGGAGATCATCTCCACGAGCCATGTCGATGTGAAGGATAAAGTCCTCAATCTAGACACCAGGGTCTGTTGTTCCGTCGTATGCCTCTATGTTCACGGGTTTAAATCCTTCCGGAAATTCGTGGTCCAGCACCTCATCGGTGAAGCACAGGGGGTGTGCGGCATGCCTGTATTTGGACGTGTCATGACATGCTGTCAACGGTTGTTGTATTCGGTGCTGATTCCTAGCTGGTTTTCGATCAATGTGATCGTTTTGGTAGCTCTGATCCTGTGCCGAAGCGCGCTTCCTAGATCCATAGATGGACCTGAACATACCGAACTTTTTGTCCAGGAGCTCACATAAATTGTGTGCTGACTTGTGTGCGGCATCATTAGCTGTCTTGTCACGGCCACGGGGTGGTCAGTCCGGCTGATCGGTCGTTTTCGGCTGAATGGGCTCTATGGCCTCATCATCGAATTTGGGCAGCAGCTTGCGCTTTGGATAGCTCTTTGTGTGGCGATCGGCACCGTATTTCTCTTAAGTGTCGAGCACTGTGTTCCACCTGCGGTTGAGCGTATCCTGTGCGGCTTTAAGCCTTTGCTTCTACTTCTTTAGGCTCTTCGCGATGGCAATAAGCCTTCTGTGGAGGTTCTCTTGTTTCAAGAGTTTTTCTGGGATGATGAGTGCATCATCGTCCGGACTGTTCTCCTCTCCGAAGACAGGTTGGTGAATTTTACCCTCGGGATCAGCATCATCTGATGTCGGCTCCGGACTATCACCGTCCCCTGGCTCATCCTGCTCCATGGCTGGGTCCATGGGGTCGTCGTTTCCTTTGGAGTCAACTGGGGTATTTCTTGCGCCATTGTCGTTGTTTTTACTATGGCGGGATTTAGAGCGGCACCTACGGTGCCGCTTTGGTGACTTATCGAGGGGATTATCCTTCGTTGCATCATCACCATCGCCTTCTTTTGGTGTGTCCACCATATATATATCATATGATGAGGTGGCAGTCCAGCGCCCAGTGGGCGGTGGTTCCTGTTCTTCTCCTGCATCGTCGTAAATACTGTCGACGTCTTCGGAGTCGAAACCGAGCGTCTCGGTTAGGTCATCGACAGTGGCTATGAAGTGGGTGGTGGGTGGGGAACAAATTTCGTCATCGTCCGTGTCCCACTCGAGCCGAACATAGTTCGGCCAAGAGTCTCCTGACAAGGAAAGAGACTTTAACGAATTTAGCACGTTACCCAAGGGCAGTTTTGAAAAATATCCGCGAGGTGAAATCCATGACCGGTGCCCAATCTGTTTCGATAGGCACGGGCGTACGCGGTTCGGATCCTGTAGCCGGAGATGAGTTCGAGGGTCCGATGACGCCATCCTTACAGGAGGCGGGATCAGTGTTCGGCTCCAACACCGATGAGTGTGCAGCCTCCGTGGCGGGGTCCATCCACCCGTCCTCGGAAGGCACGATCTGCTCCGGATTGATTCCCGGCGCCACCGCACGCGCGATCTCCCAAATACTGTCCGATGGCAGATCAAAGTCATGCCCATCGTTACCGTTCGGTGCGCCTGACATGGGCTCAAATCCGTCGAAGATCAAGTCTCCGCGGATGTCGGCGGTATAGTTCAAGTTCCAAACCTGACCTGATGGCCAGGAGCGTAGCTATCGATCTGCTCCAGATGGCCAAGCGAGTTGGCCCACAGTACGAAGCAACCGAATATGAAGATCTGTCCGGGAAGGAAAACCTCCTCCTCGACCGCATCGTTGAAGATGATTGAAGGAGCCATCAAGCCTTACCGCGATGACACAGTGGAACTCTCAATGAAAGCACCGATGTCGGTGTCAAAACCAGCGGATCTCGGGTAGGGGGTCCCAAACTGTGCATCTAAGGCTAATAGGCAGGGGACACAATGTTTTACCCAGGTTCGGGCCCTCTCAATGGAGGTAATACCCTACTTCCTGCTTGATTGATCTTGATGATATGAGTATTACAAGAGTTGATCTACCACGAGATCGTAGAGGCTAAACCCTAGAAGCTAGCCTATGATCATTATTGTTCTTGTCCTACGGACTAAACCCTCCGGTTTATATAGACACCGAAGGGGGCTAGGGTTACACGGAGTCGGTTATAGAGAAGGATACCTACATATCCGAATTGCCAAGCTTGCCTTCCACGCTAAGAAGATTCCCATCCGGACACAGGATGAAGTCTTCAATCTTGTATTTTCATAGTCCAATAGTCCGGCCAAAGTATATAGTTCGACTGTCCGAGGACCCCTTAATCCTGGACTCCCTCGACGGGGGCTATGCTCAGGTCACGCCTGGCGTACCCCACCTCGCCAGGACTCACGGGCCTGGTCTTCGCGCACCCCTCCCAAGCGAGAGCTCGGCGAGGGAAAGGTAGGATGGTCTGTTCGTACGTCAAGGGGACTCCTGAGCATCGCGACTCAGGAGCCTAACTGGTCACGTAACCCCTCACCTCTTGGCTCGTCCTGGCGATCCGGACAACCCAACGACGGCTGAGATATGTGCGGGGCCGGGCCCTGTCGACGCAGAACGCCAAGACCTGGTTGTCACCCTTCTTCTTCAAGCCGTTCATACGTCAAGGGGGACCCCTGAGCAACACGACTCAGAAGCCTAACTGGCCCCATAGCCGCTCACCTCTTGGGCTCGTCCTGGTGATCTGGACGACCCAACGACGGCTACGGTATGCGCGAGGCCGGGCCCTACCGACGCCGAACATCAAGGCTTGCCCCTCATCTTTTCCTAAGCTGTTCGCACATCAAGGAGGACTCCTAAGCATCACGACTAGGGAGCCTAACCGGCCACGTAGCCCCTCACCTCTTGTGCTCGTCCTGGCGATCCGGACGACCCAACGACGGCTGAGGTACGCGCGGGGCCGGGCTCTGCCGATGCAAAACAACAAGCAAACGGAAAAGCTGAAGGAGCATAATCAAGTTACTACAAGACATATTGTTTCAAGCAAATAGTTTTAAACGCCTCCTCTAGGCATGTCGCATGGTGCAGGGTAAACAGGCAAAAGCAGAATCTTCAAGCCACCTCTTCAGACTTGGGCATCACCATTGCCCGCCAGCGGAACCTCATTGCCAGGCGCGTCGCTTGTCCCATCGACTTCACTTGGAGGACCAACCACCATGTACTTGTTCGGCATGGCATCCACGAAGCACTTCACGACAGCAGCAGTAGCATCTCGGGAGTCGGCGTCCACCAGAGTAAGGAAGGAGGAGAGGTTGAAGCTGGCATCCTGGAGATAAAGATGGCTGAAGATGCATGCTAGACGCGAGGAAGAAAGTGAGCGTGTCTCTCCTTCCACCAGGGATGTAAACCCGTCGACAGCATCTTCGAGCACTGCCATGACTTCAGGAAGCAGAGCAGCAGGGCTCTCCCTTGGGGTCGTCGCCACCGTCTTCCCCGAGGGACCGTCTCCAAAGAGCACCATTTGGGCCTTGTGGAAGCACGCCTCGAGGGAGGAGAGGGTGTCGCTGTCGAATATCGGATTCCGGCAAAACCCTTAAGGTTCGAACACTGGGGCGCGCATGAAGATCTCTCCCTACCGAAACACGCCCTCAGCCTCCCCACGGTCTCTAAGCTAGCTCGATGAACAACACAAGAGACATAAGATTTATATAGGTTCGGGCCACCGTTGTGGAGTAATACCCTACTCCTGTGTGTGGTGTGGTGGATTGCCTCTTGGGCTGATGACGAACAGTATAAGGGAAGAACAACCTCGCGAGGAGAGGTGTTCTTGTGCTTGGTGGTGCACTTGGGGAGGAATCAATCCGTCCTCTCTATGGTGGTAGCAAGCCCTATTTATAGAGGCCCTGGTCGTCTTCCCAAATATTGAGCGGGAAGGGATCCAACAATGGCCATTTTGAAAGGGGACAGCTAGTACAAGCTATCCTGACTAAAGGTGGTCTTCGCCTGCCAAAGGCGCTGGTGGTGACGCCGTCTTGGGCTCCATGGTGACCTCCGTCCTATCGTCGTTACACCGATATGGAAACCTTTGCCTGATCCCTCGATACTCCGCGCCTGCGCTTGCCCCCTTTGCACCAAGGAGGAAATGAGGACACTGCACGGGCTGGCACCTGCCTTGCCTTGGTCGTCATGGCTTGCGCCACGAGGACCTTGCGAGGTACCCCTCGCCTTGATCTCTTTGCCTCCTCGCGAGCCTACCTGGTGAGGCCGCCCCTGAGGAGGCCTTGCATCGTCCGCTCCGCGAGGCTTGGACCCTCGCGAGGGTCTTCAGTGTTGGTTAATGAAGACAGGCCGCATTGGGCCACTGGTGGAGCCACGCCATGGACCGTAGGCAGGCCAGTCTGGGGACCCCCGTTCCCAGAACGCCGAAAGTAGCCCCCGGGCCCAAAGCGCACTCAGACTTGGCTTAGTGGCGAAGCCAAAGGGCAAGGGCGGAGCACCGCGGACCCCAACAGCCTGCGGCCTTGGTCGACGCATGGCAACTGATTGCACGTGGGTGTCTCCGCTTCCCCATGCTGCCTCGGCAACTGCCCGACTGACAAAAGGCTGGCGCGGTCAAGGCTTGCCTTCATTGCTCTCCTTCGCCTTGCTCCAGATCCCCTTCCTTGCTCCTTGCTCCCGCAATCTCCAGATCTGTTCCACTCCTTCCCTTCCAATGAGTGATAGCGCCCCGCAAAGCCAAGGCTGATGCGCTGCCGGCTTGGTATGCACCGGCCCTGTATGCCCCCAATGTGTCGAAGAAGAATTTCGCTGCACGCGCCTCATGACAGTTGTGGAGGGCAACGAGAAGGGGGAGACCGAACTCTGGGCTGTCTCCGCCGAGCCGGAGGCCAAGGGGAGCACTTTCTACCCCTTCTTCATGAACACCATCGTCGCAGGCCTGGTTCCTCCCTTTTCCGACTTCTTCTACACCGTCCTCAGCCATTACAGGCTGCAGGCCCTTCATCTCCATCCCAACTCCGTTCTCCTCTTGTCGATTTTCGCCTACTACTGCGAGGCGCATGTCGGGGTGATGCCGTCCATGGCTCTGTTGCACCACTTCTTCTCTCTTCGAGCCAACGGCGACCATACCTCAGTGTGCGCCAACTTTGTCGCGTACGGCAAGGCCAACTCGATCTCGAAGACCAAGAAGAGGGCCGACAACTTCCGCAGCAAGTGGGTCATGATGGATGCCAAATGTGTCCACCCCCGGTTGGTGTTGCCAATGAAGATGCCCCAGCTTGACGAGGGGTGGTCTCGCGCGAAGCTCGTTGACGATCGGGCGAAGTTGGTGCTGGAGAAGATGAACGCCGACTTGAAGCCGGGCAACGCGAAGGCGGCAAAGCTGACGTTGGCCGCGCTCCCGAGGGAGTTCCTGACGCAGCGGGTGGCTCCGCTTCAGGTGCACTTGTGCCCCTTATCGACGCTTGGGGACGCATACGACGAGCTTCGCCTGAATCCGGCGGCCTTGGCCGACGAGGATCTGGCCGCAGCTCTCTGCCTCTTGGTTGGGGATGACCAGGAGTGTCTGGCGGGTGCCCCTGCCCCCTTGTTCCTCCACGAGGATCGGGCACTGGTGGTGGATGCCATGCCCACCTTTGATGGGCACGGCCTAGTGCCGGCGGCACCTCTTGTAGTCCGGGGGCGACAGCACTTGTGGACATGTCCTCGGGCGACTCCCGCGGAGGAGGAGAGGAAGAAGAAGAGGAGGAGCATGACTCGGAGGCGACCTTTGAGGGGACGGGGGAGACCTCTCCCCCGCGTAGGGCCAACATCCTCCGCACCTTACCCGACGACGACGAGGCCGACGCCACGCGGGAGGAGGAGGAACCGCCCGCGATCCCGAAGAAGGGCAGGTCGGTGCTGGTCTCCCGAGAGGCTGCTTCTGCCTAGGCGCCGCCTGGAGCCGCTTGCAGCCCTTCTGCTGCGCCTTCCCCTGCTCCTGGGGCCCTTGCAGCTGTGCCACGGGCCTCAAGGCTCTTGGGTTTCAAGCTCGGCAAGAGGATGGTGAACTATGTCGGCATTCTGGGAACGGGGGTCCCAGACTTGCCTGCCTGGGTCCTGCGGCGTGGCTCAAGTGGGGGCCCAATGCAACCCAGCTTCATCAGCTCAAGCTCAAGACCCTCGCGAGGGGCCAAGCCTCATGGGGCGGACGACAGGAAGCTTCCTCAGGAGCAGCCTCCTCAGGCAGGCTCGTGAGGAGGCGGAGAGATCAAGGCAGGGTACCTCCCGAGGAGCCAGTGACGCAAGCCATGACGATCGAAGGCCAGGCGGGCGCCGGCCTGCGCAGTGTCCTTGTTTCCCTTTCGGTGCAAAGGGGGCAAGCACAGGCCAAGGCATCAGGCAAAGGTTACCGTTTCGGTGCAATAAGACCAAGACGAGCAGAACGGCAGGATGGAGGTCATCGTGGAGCCCAGGGCGGCGTCATCGTCAGGGCCTTTGGCAGCCGAAGAGCAACTTTAGTCAGGATAAGTGTACTAGATGTTCCCCTTCAAAATGGCCAATTGTTGGCGCCCTTCCCGCTCATTATTTGGGGAGAGGCCCAGGGCCTTGCTCTATAAATAGGACTAGCCACCACAGGATAGAGGATAGGGGGAAACAGATCGCCAGAGAGAGAGAAGTGGCTGAACTCGCCCAAGCAGTTCATCGCACCAGCTCAAGAACAGCCCCTCGCGAGGCTGTTCTCCCTTTGTACTGTTTACCATCAGCCCCTGAGGCAATCCACCACACCACACACTAGAGTAGGGTATTACACCACAATGGTGGCCTGAACCAGTATAAAGCTCGTGTCCCTTGTGTGTTCACCTTTCTTGCTTAGATCTTTGCGAGACTTCGAGACGTGAGCTGGTAGGGGAGAGATCTTCATGCGCACCCCAGTGTTCGAACCTCAAGGGTCTGCCAGAACCCGAAATCCGACATTTGGCGCGCCAGGTAGGGGTGCGCCGGAATCTTTCTTCCGCCGGTCGTGTCTGATCTTCCGTCGTGTCCATGGCTGACGCTCGTTGAGCTCGCGTCAAGCGTCGGGCTGCTCTCGCCACCCACGTCGCAAAGATGGCGCCCGTCGGCGGACGCCCCCGTCGTTCTCCGTCGCCTGCCGCCAACGCTGCCACCGGCCCGGGGGGGGGGGAGCAGCAGGCCTCATCACTGCATCCTTCGGTGCGGCGCGATGGCCGCACCACCACCCTGTCGCTGACTCCGGCCGGTTCGCCGTCCCACGCCCGTCGCGCCCCCACGGACGCTCACGCCGCACTGCTCCTGGCGCGTGAGCTCCTGCACTACCGTCCCGTCGACGACCTCTATGAGGATTGGCTCGCCCGCATCACCGAACTCGTTAGCGCCGCAGGGGGCTCTCCCATGCCGTCCCTCTTGCTGCCTCGCCCTCCATCCTGCATAGGAGGCGAGGAGCAGGAGGTGCCTCCACCACCTCCTCCCCAAGAAGGCGCCCTGGCTCCAAGGCGCGTGGCCCCAGGACTGCCGCATCCGTCGCCTGCGCGACAAGAAAGGAGCTGCCAAGAGATCCCTTGCCCCCAAGAAGGCGCTCGCATGCTCCCAGCACCGGAGCGCCACGACCGTGTCCCTGCACCACCACGTCAAGACCCTGCACTGCTCTAGGCAGCGGTGCGCAGGAACCTCCAGGAGCAGGCCCCGCATCAGTAGAGGGCTCCGGTGGCCACAGCAGGCTGCCGCGCTTTCACCTCCGAGCTGCGTAGCGTCGCGTGGCCCGGCAAGTTCAAGTCGGACTTGCCTCCTCTCTACGACGGCACCACCCCACCGAGTTCCTCCAGCTCTACAAGCTGGGCATTGAAGCTGCCAACGGGGACAAGAAGGTCATGGCGAATTGGTTCCCCATGGCGCTCAAGGAAGGTGCCCACACCTGGCTCCTGAACCTGGCTCCTGGCACGATCTCCTCCTGGGACGATATGTGCACCCGCTTCATCGCCAACTTCCAGGGTACTCGCGACCGGCCCCCGGCCATGAGTGACCTATGCTGCATCAAGCAACAGCCAGGAGAGACCCTGCAGAAGTACATCCAGCGCTTCAACAACGCCTGCCTCAAGATCCCCAGGGTGACTGAGGAGGCCATCATTTCAGCCTTCCCCGATGGCGTGCGTAACATCAAGATGAAGGAGGAGCTAGCGATCCATGAAGACCTGTGCACATCACTGGAGTTGTTCAACTTGGCGACCAAGTGCGCCAGGGCTGAGGAGGGGCGCCTCTCCCTCCTCGAGCTCCTAGCTGCCGACCCAGAAGAAAAGAAGCCCAAGGTCAAGGACGTGAAGCACAAGGGAGTTGCTGTGCTCGCAGCAGAGCCAGACACCAAGCAAGGCAGGGACCAGCCTGAGTCATCCAAGGGCAGCCAGTACTGCGTGTACCACGACCTCCACACCCACAACACCAATGAATGCCAAGAGCTCAGGGCCGTGCGAGATGGGCGTATCGGCCGACGCCCTGACCGCAACGACCAGGGCTATGGACGAAGAGGAGGAAGAGGTGGAGGACGATGGGAAGACCGTGGCCCTCGCCAAGGGTGGCATGACCGACATCGCGAGGACCGCTGGCAGGACCAGTCTCGCGAGGGAGGTTGGAGGGATCAACCTCGTGAGGACCGCCCTCAAGGCAACGCAGGCCTCCCTCCTCTGCCACCACCACCGAGGAGGAATGAAGACCATCACCAGGACGAGGGGGCTGGGGGCTTCCAGGAGCCGCGTGTAATCGCTTGCATCCTGGGCGGCGCTCAGGCCCCAGCCTCTTAGCGCATCTTCAAGCAGTTTGCTCGCGAGGTGAATGCAGTCCTCCCCAAGCTTGAGGCCACGCGCCCCCTCAGGTGGTCTATGTGCGCCATCACGTTCAGCTCAGCGGATCAGCTCAAGTGTGTAGCAACGGCCGAAGTCCTCCCGATGCTTTGTTCCCCAGTCATCAGCAATGTGCAAGTCACCAGGACCCTCATCAACGGCGGAGCTGGACTCAACGTCCTGTCCGTCGAGACGTTCAACAATCTCCAAGTGCCATACGATCAGCTTCAGCCGACCAAGCCTTTCTCAGGGGTCACTGATGGTTCCACTGTTCCGATAGGGCAAGTTCGCCTTCCTATCACCTTTGGGCAGCACAACAATTACTGCACCAAGCTCATCGACTTCGACGTCGCCCACATCCGCCTGGCATACAATGCCATCCTCGGGTACCCAGCTCTGGCCAAGTTCATGGCAGTGACTCACCATGGCTACAATGTCCTCAAGATGCCAGGAAGCGATGGAATCATCACAGTGCCTTGCGAGGAGAGGGATGTAGTGTGTTCTCTTGAGCGTGCCTTCCAAGCCGCGGCAGTCAAAGACCCAGATCACAGGAGCGGGAGACTTCCAGAAGCAGTCCCTAAGAAGAAGAAGGCTTGAAAGTGCAACTATCCCTAGGTGGTTTTGGTAATTCATAACAACATATAGCTCATTGAGCTAATGCTATTCCAAGACTATTATTTGAGGAAAGCTCAATGAATGGCATGGCATGGATGATGAAAGTGGATCCCTCAAAATACTAAGGACAAAGGATTGGCTCAAGCTCAAAAGCTCAAGACTCTTCATTTTATATTTTAGTGATCCAAGAGCACATTGAGTCTATAGGAAAAGTCAATACTATCAAGGAGGGATGAGGTGTTGCTTAATGAGCCTCTTGCTTCATGTGCTTAGTGATATGCTCCAAAACCCTCAACTACTTTCCCACATCCACAAATGACCTAAACCCAAAGCCAAAATCGGTCACACCGATTCTTCCTATCCGGCGCCACCAATTCCAAAAGTCATAGACACTGCCACAAACACTAAGAAAATCGGTCTTACCGATAGGGATCTCAGTCTCACCGAGATGGGGTTGCAATCTCTCTGTTTCCCTTTGTAATGTTTCGGTCTAACCGAAGTGAGCGATCGGTCCCACTGAGATTGCAATGTAAACTCTCTGTTTCCTTTTTGTAACATTTCGGTCTCACCGAAAAGAGCAACTCGGTCCCACCGAGTTTACCTGACCAACTCTCTAGAAAGCTTATTACCAAATCGGTCTCACCGAGTTTGTGTAATCGGTCTTACCGAGATTACGTTATGCCCTAACCCTAACCGAATCGGTCTCACCGAGATGCATGTCAGTCCCACCGAAAATCACTAACGGTCACTAGGTTTACTAAATCGGTCCGACCGAGTTTAACGATTCGGTCCCACCGAGTTTGGTAAATTGTGTGTAACGGTTAGATTTTGTGTGGAGGCTATATATACCCCTCCAACACCTCTTCATTCGTGGAGAGAGCCATCAGACCGAACCTACACTTCCAACTTACCATTTTTGAGAGAGAACTACCTACTCATGTGTTGAGGCCAAGATATTCCATTCCTACCATATGAATCTTGATCTCTAGCCTTCCCCAAGTTGCTTTCCACTCAAATCTTCTTTCCACCAGATCCAAAACCTATGAGAGAGAGTTGAGTGTTGGGGAGACTATCATTTGAAGCACAAGAGCAAGGAGTTCATCATCAATGCACCATTTGTTACTTCTTGGAGAGTGGTGTCTCCTAGATTGGCTAGGTGTCACTTGGGAGCCTCCGACAAGATGTTGGAGTTGAACCAAGGAGTTTGGAAGGGCAAGGAGATCGCCTACTTCGTGAAGATCTACCGCTAGTGAGGCAAGTCCTTCGTGGGCGATGACCATGGTGGGATAGACAAGGTTGCTTCTTCGTGGACCCTTCGTGGGTGGAGCCCTCCGTGGACTCGCGCAGCCGTTACCCTTCGTGGGTTGAAGTCTCCATCAACGTGGATGTACGATAGCACCACCTATCGGAACCACGCCAAAAACATCTGTGTCTCCAATTGCGTTTGCATCCTCCAAACCCTTCCCTTTACTTTCTTGCAAGTTGCATGCTTTAATTTCCGCTGCCTATATACTCTTTGCATGCTTGCTTGAATTGTGTGATGATTGCTTGACTTGTCCTAAAATAGCTAAAATCTACCAAACTCTAAAATTGGGAAAAGGTTAAGTTTTTATTGGTCAAGTAGTCTAATCACCCCCCCTCTAGACATACTTCAAGGTCCTACAAGTGGTATCAGAGCTTTGGTCTCCATTTGCTTTGATTTCCATAGCTTTTGGTGTTCATAGCCTTGGTTTCACAACCTAGGAGAGTATGGCGTCTAGCGAGGGAAATTATCACCGTAGAGGTCCTTACTTTGATGGTACTAATTTTGCTAGTTGGAAGCATAAGATGAAAATGCATATTCTTGGACATAACCCCACCGTTTGGGCAATTATTTGTATTGGCTTGCAAGGTGAATTCTTCGATCGGAGAGAACCGAACCGTGAAGCTAATGTGGAAGAATTGAAGATGCTACAATACAACGCTCAAGCTTGTGATATCATCTTCAACAGATTGTGCCCCGAAGAATTCAACAAAATCAGCCGTCTTGAGAATGCAAAGGAAATTTGGGATACTTTGATTGATATGCATGAAGGTACCGAGTCCGTCAAGGAATCCAAGTTGGATGTGCTCCAAAGTCAGCTTGACAAGTTCAAAATGAAGGATGGTGAAGGTGTCGCTGAAATGTACTCTAGGCTTGCTCTTATCACAAATGAGATTGCCGGCTTAGGGAGTGAAGAGATGACTGACAAATTCATCATCAAGAAGATTCTAAGAGCATTGGATGGAAAGTATGATAATGTGTGCACATTGATTCAAATGATGCCAAACTACAAAGATCTCAAGCCAACGGAAGTCATTGGAAGAATTGTTGCTCATGAGATGTCACTCAAGGATAAGGAGGAACTTCACAACAAGTCAAGTGGTGCTTACAAAGCCTCAAGTGAAGCCCCCACATCATCAAGTGAGAAACCAACCTTCAATGAGGAATTGAGCTTAATGGTGAAGAACTTCAACAAATTCTACAAGAGTAGAAGCAAAGAAAGAAGCTCCAAGTCAAGGTCTTACAATGACAAAAGATCTTCTAGTTGAGAGCGCAATTGCTACAATTGTGGGAGATCCAGACACTACTCCAATGAGTGTACGGCACCCTACAAAAGAAGAGAAGATTCTCCAAGAAGAAGGAGCAAAAGAGAAGAATCACCACCAAGAGAGAGGAGGAGTAGAGATGATCGTTATGAACGAAGACCCTCACGGAGAAGCAAGGATTCAGAAAGGAAGGACAAGTCATCAAGGAGCTACACAAAACGAAGACATCAAGCTCATGTTGGTGAATGGGTATCCGGCTCCGACTCCAACAATCACTCCGAGAGAAGCTATCACTCCGACTCTGAATATACTCAAGATGAAGGTGTTGCCGGTCTAGCACTTGTGTCAACCAACTCCTACGACATATTTGACTCACCAAATGAAGGTGTTGGAAGATGCTTCATGGCCAAAGGTCCAAAGGTAACACATCCTGAGTATGTTGATTTCAATAGTGATGAAGATGACTTGCTTGTGGATGATGATTTACTTGTTGACAACTCTAGTGATGAATACTATGATGAAACGTCAATTAATCATGCTAATCAAGATAAAACGAATGACAATGATAAGGAGAAGATTGAGCTTCTAACTAAACAACTAAACTCTCTTAAGTTAGCTCATGAAACTATCTACGAAGATCATCGAGAACTTTTAAGGGCTCATGAGAAGTTACACTTTGAAAATCTCAAAGAGCAAGAGCATGAGTTCTTAAAAGCAATCAATGATGATCTTCGCAAGAAAAGTTCTTCTTACATTGCCAAGCGTTTACTCTTATCTACTTACATGCCTCAAGTCAAGTCTAGTAACAAGTACAAGAAAGATACTTCCTCTAGTAGTAACAATAATAATGTCAAATCCAATATTGTTGCTTCTAGTAGTTCTCTTGATTCCACTAATGATTCTCTTAGCCAAGTTACACTTGAGCAAGAAAATAGCTTATGGAAGGGAATTATAGAGAAAGGTGTTTACAAGAGCCTTGTCGGGAGTAAGCAATTCGAGGAAATTGTACGCAAGCAAGGAAGGCACCGGAAGAATCAAGGTGTTGGTTTTGAACAAAAGTTCAATGCCAATGGAGTTGAGTGGGAAGAAGATCAATACCCCAAGACGAAGTTTGTTCCTCAACAAGAGAAGTATGATCCTACTTCCTTCAAGGGAACACAAGCTCAAGATGATCTTCCACCACAAGACCACAAGAACAAAGGCAAGGACAAGCTTCAAGAAGAGATTGATGCATTTGAAGAAGCACCTAAAGCCTCGTTCAAGTGGGTTCCCAAGACTACGTCAAGTTCTACTTCATCAAGTACAACTACAACTCCAAGGATTCCCATCAAGATGATGTGGATCCCGAAGAAGAAGAACTAGAGAGTTCTTGAGGGTGACTCCACCAACATTCTTCACTCATATCATTTTGGCAAGAACAAGTGCAATCAACTTCCACATCTTGCACTAGTTCAAGGAGTCACAAACCCTCATGTTGGTAAGGCAAGGGACAAGGTAACCTAATGAATTCATGGACATCATCTTGTGTGTGCATCACTCTATGTCTATGGATATTCTTGTTTGTTCCTTGTGGGACTAACCCATGTAGGTAAGTTGAAAGTGCAACTCACTCCAAAGGATTGCTCCAAATGATCTACATCAACATTGAGCATCTACATCTTCAACACCTACATGAAGTCATCATCGACAAAACCCAAGGTTAGTTCATCCCTCTAAGGGGGGATCTCACATCTAGGGGAGCTTAACTCTAAGAATTGAGTCAAAGCAACTCTAATGGTGTGAACACATCAATGCATTATGTAAAAGTGGTAACCCCACTTGAGCTTAAACAATGAGTATGACCTATGATCAAATGTTCTCATTTGACTCCTAAGTCAATATACTCATATATAGATGACCTAGTCATCGCCAATTGTTTGATAGATGCTAGAATTGGTTGTGCATGCTTTGCCACATATTTCATTTTGCCATCTTATTGTGTGAGCATGTTGGTGCATATTTTACTCATTCAAGGACATCCACTTGTTGTTTTGATTGTTTGGTTATTTTCTTTTTGCCAAGTGGATGGACAAGAATGCCTAAGAACCTTCTTTAGCTATCTATGCTTTTCTCATCTCAAACTCTATTCATGCTACATCACAAAATTTGATCAAGTCAGATTCGAACCACTCTGTGTGAGGAGCACTCAGAGTCCCCGATTCGTCATAGACTTAAACTTCCAAAACCTCTTTGTGATTCTCGGTCAGACCGATTCCTCCATTTCGGTCCTACCGAGATCACCAAGTTGATCTGAGTTTTCAATCTCGGTGCAACCGATTTGAACTTTTCGGTCTCACCGATTTGCTGTAACTGAACACAGTTATGCATCTCGGTGCCACCGAGTTGTTCCACTCGGTCACACCGACAGGGTCGGGCTATATATAGCCACGGGCAAAATTTTGGAAATTTCTCCGAAACCCTTCGCCCGCGCAATAGCTCGCTCTGCCATCGGAGGTCTCCGGATCGTCTCCTCGTCGCCAGCAGCCTCCTGTCGCTGGTCTCCGCCGCCGTCAACGGATTTGGTCCCCACCGTTGTCGCCGTAGCAAGTCCACCGCCAAGTTAGGGTATGGACTTGATCTTTGTGCTATCCACGTCTGATTCCTAGCACATTGTATTTTTATCGAATCTTGCCACGATTGAAACTCTTCTATCCAGACAAAGTAGTCCATAGATTAGATGAGATTCAAATTTCTAGGGTTAGGTTTCCGCCGAAACCATCTCGGACCCACCGAGTTGAAAAACTCGGTCTCACCGATTTGGCTTATGCCATTGCACTAGTGACTCTCGGTCTGACCAAGAATTACTAATCGGTGCGACCG
Organism: Triticum aestivum; assembly: GCF_018294505.1. Classification (NCBI taxonomy): domain Eukaryota; kingdom Viridiplantae; phylum Streptophyta; class Magnoliopsida; order Poales; family Poaceae; genus Triticum; species Triticum aestivum. Next base: position 344,531,450 of record NC_057810.1, read on the forward strand.
ATTTGAGGATTCTGTGAAACCCTAGCAGTCTCGGTGCCACCGAACTGTGACTCGGTCCAACCGAGATCATCAGTTTAGGTTCCAAAACTGCTTTTGTATCACCGAGTTTGAAAATCGGTTGATCCGAAATGCTTTCTGTGGAAAACTAAAACTGAACTTTTGAATCATTCTTTTGCAAAAAAATCTCTGCATTGTGTGATGCTCATCTTTTCTATCTCATCTATAACTCTTCACAGGGTCAGCAGTCAGCTTTTGCAGTATGTCAGATCAGAGTGACAGCCAGAACAGGTCAGAAGAGCAGATGGACTTGAGTGAGGGCACTAGTCCCTCAACTACAGATGAAGGGAGCAGAAGTACTCCTAGCAATTTGCCTAAGGCTGGAACTAGGCAAAGGAGGAAAAGAACTTCAGATTCAGAGGATGAAGATTACAAAGCTGAGGAAGATGAGGCCACTTCCAAGAAAGTGGTGCTCAAGAAGGAATATGGATCTGCACATAGCACTAAGCCAGGTCTGAAGAAGAAAGTTCCTGCCAAGAGGACACCAATGCCAAAGGCCAGAAAGTCCACTCAAGTGTCAGCTCAGGCTCAACCCAAAGAAACACCTGAGAAGAAAGTCACTTCTTCCAAACCTCAGAAAGTCCCCACTGGTGAAACTATGAAGTTCACAATTGAATCAGAGGATGATGGTGGTCAGGACAAGAAAAAGAAGAGAGCAAGAACCACAACTGCCAAGGTCCTTGGAAAGCCCTCTATGAGAAGAAATTCTGATGAAGAGGAAGAGGATGCTGCACCAGCACCTAAGGCACCTAAGCGTATGGGTGATGTAATCAGATCAGGGGCTGTAACATCCAAGCCCAAGGAAGCACCCAAAGCTGCCTCCAAGGCCAAGCAAGTTCCAAAGAGGAATACTAGGAGTATTCCAGCTGCTGAGAAGAACAAGGCCCCAGTGCCCAATGTTGCTGAAGATGAGGATGAAGAAGGACAGGTCCTAAGAAAGCTCAAGCCCAAGATACCAAACCACAATGATGCCCATCCTGTGGCTGAGGACATGAGAATCAGGAAGGATTCAGGGCTGAGACTGTGGAGGATGGAAGATCCATATGCTTCAAGAAGAAGAACTGTTGTTGACTACAGGTTCCACACAAAGGAACAGCAGGACTTTTATGAAACAATTCTGTTGGACAAGAAGCCTATAGTCTGTGACATGAGGTGGGTCGACTGGACCTACATCAGGGACAATGAGCAGCACTATCCTGGAGTGCAAGAAAGCTTTGTTGCTTGTGGAGTTGTTGATTTTGTTGGACAGAAGTTCACCAACTGGAATGATGAGCTTATCATGCAGTTCTACTCCACAGCACATTTTTACCCAGATGGTAGAATTGTTTGGATGTCTGAAGGTACAAGGTACCAATCCACTGTTGAAGAATGGGCAAGTCTGATAAATGCCCCCAAGGAAAATGAGGATGACCTGGACATTTATGCAAAGAAGAAGTTGGGTCACAATTCAATGGCTCACATGTACAAGGAGATTCTAGACAAGGCAGTAGAGACTCACAAGTTTGGATCAGTTCACTTTCTGCTGTCAGGGTTGCCAACCATCAATTGGATTCTGAGGCACACTCTGTTGCCCAAGTCTGGTGACCATAACATGATCAGAGGGCATGCCATCAACATGTTGCATGTGTTTGATGTGCCACAGAAGTTCAAAGTCATGAGCCTAATGATTGAAACAATCAAGAGGACTGTAGCAGATCAGAAGAGGAGTTGTGGATATGCACCTCAGATTCAGGAATTGATCAACTCAAAGATGGGCACAGGGAAATATCAGTTGGATAAGGAACATTTTCCACTTTATCTAGACTTTGAGGACAATGAGGTTGTCATGAATGAAAATGATCCACAACCAGTTCACGCTTAGGAGAAGAAGGAGAAGGCAAAGAAGGAGAAGGCTGCCAAGATGCCAACTCAAGAGGAGGCATCTGAATATTTCTTGAAAACCAAACAGGAGCAGCTTGGTTACTTGATAGCATCTACACTAAGGATTGAGAAAGGACTGGCCACCCTCACTCAGAATCAGGAGAGCCTTGAGAGAATCATGGAACTCAAATTCCATGACCTTGATGTCAAAGTAACTGAGATTCAGTCAGTTGTAGAGCAGCTGCAGGATGATATGCAGGAGAGACAGGGCAAGACTACCACAAATGTGTTTGCCAGAGTGCCCAGAGCCCAGAGGTCAGTTGCAGTGCCAGTGACAGACACTAGAGCAACAACTTCAGCACCAGCTACTGCCCCTACAGTTCCAGTGCAACCAGCTCCAGCATCAACTCCAGCACCCTCTACTTCAACTGAAGCCTTCGTCCTTGGAGTCATCAGGACACCACCACCACAAGATCAAGCCTGAGAGTCAATCTAGCACTATGCATTTTCTATGAACTTTTTGGTAACTTGTTGCCAAAGGGGGAGAAAAATGTATAGATCATAGGCTTCGAGAGAGAGAGTGTTGCTTTTGTTCTCTCTTGCTTTATTTGGTGGTTTTTAAACTTTGTTTGCTTTTGGTTGAGATACTATGCTTGTGAGACATTGATGATCATGTGTTTGATCATAAGCTACACTTATGCATGCTTGATATTATCCTATCTATATTATGTGATCACTCACTATGCTTGGTGATGAGTGCATGTATTCATTGTTTATTATTTTGAGCGCTCCACCAAGATGTATGTGACATGGAAGAGTAACCCATGAGCCTAATTCATTGTGCATTTGCAGTCCAAAGCAAATCTTAACCCATGCACAAATTTAGGGGGAGCTCTTGCTTATCACATACTTCTCAAAGCGACGATGTTATTCAATCTTATTATCATTTGTCGAAGCTTTGATCTATATGTTGTCATCAATTACCAAAAAGGGGGAGATTGAAAGTGCAACTATCCCTAGGTGGTTTTGGTAATTCATAACAACATATAGCTCATTGAGCTAATGCTATTCCAAGACTATTATTTCAGGAAAGCTCAATGAATGGCATGGCATGGATGATGAAAGTGGATCCCTCAAAATACTAAGGACAAAGGATTGGCTCAAGCTCAAAAGCTCAAGACTCTTCATTTTACATTTTAGTGATCCAAGATCACATTGAGTCTATAGGAAAAGCCAATACTATCAAGGAGGGATGAGGTGTTGCTTAATGAGCCTCTTGCTTCATGTGCTTAGTGATATGCTCCAAAACCCTCAACTACTTTCCCACATCCACAAATGACCTAAACCCAAAGCCAAAATCAGTCACACCGATTCTTCCTATCCGGCGCCACCGATTCCAAAAGTCATAGCCACTGCCACAAACCCTAAGCAAATCGGTCTTACCGATAGGGATCTCGGTCTCACCGAGATGGGGTTGTAATCTCTCTGTTTCCCTTCGTAACGTTTCGGTCTAACCGAAGTGAGCGATCGGTCCCACCGAGATTGCAATGTAAACTCTCTGTTTCCTTTTTGTAACATTTCGGTCTCACCGAAAAGAGCAAATCGGTCCCACCGAGTTTACCTGACCAACTCTCTGGAAAGCTTATTACCAAATCGGTCTCACCGAGTTTGTGTAATCGGTCTTACCGGGATTACGTTATGCCCTAACCCTAACCTAATCGGTCTCACCGAGATGCATGTCAGTCCCACCGAAAATCACTAACGGTCACTAGGTTTACTAAATCGGTCCGACCGAGTTTAACGATTCGGTCCCACCGAGTTTGGTAAATTGTGTGTAACGGTTAGATTTTGTGTGGAGGCTATATATACCCCTCCACCTCCTCTTCATTCATGGAGAGAGCCATCAGAACGAACCTACACTTCCAACTTACCATTTCTGAGAGAGAACCACCTACTCATGTGTTGAGGCCAAGATATTCCATTCCTACCATATGAATCTTGATCTCTAGCCTTCCCCAAGTTGCTTTCCACTCAAATCTTCTTTCCACCAGATCCAAAACCTATGAGAGAGAGTTGAGTGTTGGGGAGACTATCATTTGAAGCACAAGAGCAAGGAGTTCATCATCAATGCACCATTTGTTACTTCTTGGAGAGTGGTGTCTCCTAGATTGGCTAGGTGTCACTTGGGAGCCTCCGACAAGATTGTGGAGTTGAACCAAGGAGTTTGTAAGGGCAAGGAGATCGCCTACTTCATGAAGATCTACCGCTAGTGAGGCAAGTCCTTCGTGGGCGACGGCCATGGTGGGATAGACAAGGTTGCTTCTTCGTGGACCCTTCGTGGGTGGAGCCCTCCGTGGACTCGCGCAGCCGTTACCCTTCGTGGGTTGAAGTCTCCATCAACGTGGATGTACGATAGCACCACCTATCGGAACCACGCCAAAAACATCCGTGTCTCCAATTGCGTTTGAATCCTCCAAACCCTTCTCTTTACTTTCTTGCAAGTTGCATGCTTTAATTTCCGCTGCCTATATACTCTTTGCATGCTTGCTTGAATTGTGTGATGATTGCTTGACTTGTCCTAAAATAGCTAAAATCTGCCAAACTCTAAAATTGGGAAAAAGTTAAGTTTTTATTGGTCAAGTAGTCTAATCACCCCCCTCTAGACATACTTCAAGGTCCTACAAGGCTTCATCTAGCCCAAACCCTCAGGAGGCAGGCACCCCTAGAGGCGTTGTGTCAGGATCCGCGCCCGTTCAAGGGGCGCCACCCTCTGTCGCATAGGAAAGTGCGCCCGGCGCCCTCCTCGGGCAGGGCTCAGGGGCTCTTCTTGGAAAGCCATCGACTTTGCCAAGGTCACGAGGGAGGTGCTCGGGCACCACATGGAGGCGTTCTTCAAGGCGCATTTCCCTCAGGAAGGAATGAGGCAAGGAGGGACAAACCCTCAGGAGTTCATCACGAGAAACATTCAAGAGCTATAGGAGTCAAGAGTTATGTGCGGCAGTCGCCGCCTACCCGCCGTAGCCCCCCATCCCGGCGAGGATGGTGGGCTGCGTGTCTGCATCGACGTACCAGAGCTCAACCGAGCCACGTATCAGGAGCGCCTCTGGCCTTCACGCGTGGGGCGTTGTGAGGGTCCACCTCATAGCTATGTTCGCATGCCCTTCGGCCTGCCGAACGCGGCCGCTGCCTACCAGCACCTGATGAGGAGTATCCTGGAAGCTCAGGTGGCCAGGCACCGCACGTTCCTGGAGGAGATGGAGATGGACCTTGAGGAGCCACCCGGACCCCGAGAGCGTCCCAAGGCACAGGGCTCCGAAGGCTCATGAGGGTTGGCTTCTTCACCATGCATCGTCAGCTACTCTGACGCTTGCTCTGCGATGGTATGAGGTGACATGTTTTCAAGTTCTATCTTCAGCTGGGAGCGCCCGCAGGGCTGCATCATTCCCAGGTCGCGTGGGTCCGTCCCTACGGCATGTATCCGTCTTGCTTAATGTTTTTTACCTACCATTTTGGGGGCGCCCCTCGGGCTGCATTAACCCCAAGCTGGTCGGGCCGGACCCAGTGGCATTTACTTTTCTCGCATCCATCTAAATGGATTTGCTCCTTCATGCTTAACCTGCTCGACTTAATTGCCTGCCCGATTGACACCTACCTTCAGAGCCGCTCGCTCTGGCACGACACTTGCGCATGGGTCCATCCCTGCAACGCCGAAAAATCTGAGTGGCTGAGCTCTGGCCGCGGCAGCCCTGCAAGGCGCCACCTCACTAGGCCCTCAGTGCCCCAATCACTCCCTCGGAGCGACCAATGGTTAGCTGACAACCGTGGTGATGAACCTTGTTTCCCTTCGTGCTTGGTATGCAGGACCCGCTCCAGGAGTAATGCTGGTGGTATCGCGAGCCTTCTCTCCTTCTCTCCGGCACGACCCGCTTGCGCATTAAAAGGGGGGCGCCTGAGCATCGCGACTCATGGGCCCTTACTGGCTCTCCATCCCTCACCCCCTGGCATTGACCCGCGGCATCGCGACCTCTCATACCAGCGGCGGCTGAGCTTGCTCGAGGGCCAGGACCTGAGGATGTAGAGCATTAAGGGAAACGCGGGGGAGAGGGAAGAAGCTCGCGAGGGCCTAACCCAGCAGCCCCTCAGCTGCCGCCGCATGGACCCGGCGCCTCAGCAAAAACTACTCCAAGCCTACGAGATAAGTCACGCGAAGACTGACTCGACTCCGCGCTTAACCCTCGCCTACTGCAGCTTTGTCACGGCAATGTTGCTTGACTTACTCGCCCAGTGGAGGCTGCCTGAGCTCTAAAGGGGACCTCCTAAGCATCGCGACTCGGGGTCTCTTACTGGACCTTGGGCCTCTCATCTCTTGGCCTTGACCACGGCATCGCGACCTGGCATACCAGCGACGGCTGAAGCCTGCCTGGGGACCAAGACCTGTCAGCATAGAGCACCAAGCCCTCATGAGGAAAGAAAGGGGGAGCCAAGCCGGGACAGGACAAGCACCTCACATTGATTCGTCTTGAGGATGTAATATTTATAAAAGACATGGCCAGCGCCTTACATACCCCTGCGGGGTGGTACTTCGATTCCTCACAGGGAACAAAAGGTGCTAATCCTAAGGAGCGCTAACTACGCACGCCTCCGCAGGAGACGCCATCATCAACAGTGAGACGTTAGGCACCGGCGCCAACCCCATCCAGATCAGTGGTGTCGGTGACCTGACGATCCCGCCCTGCTCCGAGCGCGACGCGAGCTCGGGGGCTCGTAGCTGTCGTCACTCGTCTGCGGAGTCACGTGAAGCTCAGCGGAGTCGCAGGACCCTCCAGCACCCCTGCTGCCGCCTGAGGAGCTGCTGGGGAAGCGATTGGCGGGCCTGGTCCTCACCACGGCGATGCCCTGGCCGCTTTTCTCAGGGCAGCATTCCAGACGGCGTCCTTCCGCGTCGAAGACCTTGAAGAACATCAGGGAGGCGCCATCATAGACGAGGTGGATTACGAGGGCGCCCCATGTCCGGCAGACCCGAGCGATATCGCCCCAGCCACGGGTCATGTATGAAGGAAATATGCCCTAGAGGCAATAATAAAGTTATTATTTATTTCCTCATATCATGATAAATGTTTATTATTCATGCTAGAATTGTATTAACCGGAAACATGATACATGTGTGAATACATAGACAAACATAACGTCACTAGTATGCTTCTACTTGACTAGCTCATTAATCAAAGATGGTTATGTTTCCTAACCATAGACATGTGTTGTCAATTGATTAATGGGATCACATCATTAGGAGAATGATGTGATTGACATGACCCATTCCGTTAGCCTAGCACTTGATCGTTTAGTATATTGCTATTGCTTTCTTCATGACTTATACATGTTCCTGTAACTATGAGATTATGCAACTCCCGTTTACCGGAGGAACACTTTGGGTGCTACCAAACGTCACAATGTAACTGGGTAATTATAAAGGATTACTACAGGTGTCTCCGAAGGTACATGTTGGGTTGGCGTATTTCGAGATTAGGTTTTGTCACTCCGATTGTCGGAGAGGTATCTCTGGGCCCTCTCAGTAACGCACATCACTACAATCCTTGCAAGCAATGTAGCTAATGAGTTAGTTACGGAATTATGCATTACGTAACGAGTAAAGAGATTTGCCGGTAACGAGATTGAACTAGGTATTGGATACCGACGACCGAATCTCGGGCAAGTAAAATACCGATGACAAAGGGAACAACGTATGTTGTTATGCGGTTTGACCGATAAAGATCTTCGTAGAATATGTAGGAGCCAATATGGGCATCTAGGTTCCGCTATTAGTCATTGACCAAGAATAGTTCTAGGTCATGTCTACATAGTTCTCGAACCCGTAGGGTCCGCACGCTTAACGTTATGATGACAGTTTCATTATGAGTTTATAAGTTTTGATGTACCAAAGTTTGTTCAGAGTCCTGCATGTGATCACGGACATGAAGAGGAGTCTCGAAATGGTCGAGACATAAAGATTGATATATTGGAAGCCTATGTTTGGACATCGGAAGTGTTCCGGGTGAAATCGGTATTTTACCGGAGTACCGGGAGGTTACCAGAACCCCCCGGTGACCTAATGGGCCTTATTGGGCCTAGTGGAGGAAGAGGAGAAAGGGGCCAAGGGGCAGCTGCGCGCCCCTCCCCCCCCCCCAAGTCCGAATAGGACAAGGAGGGGGGCGGCGCCCCCCCCCCCTTTCCTTTCCCCCCTCTCCTCCTTCCCCCCAAGTCCTAGTCCAACTAGGGAAAGGGGGGAGTCCTACTCCCGGTGGGAGTAGGACTCCTCCGGTGCGCCTCCTCCTAGGGCCGGCCGTACCCCCCCCCCCCTTGCTCCTTTATATACGGGGGCAGGGGGCACCCTAGAATACACAAATTGATCTACGGATCGTTCCTTAGCCGTGTGCGGTGCCCCCCTCCACCATATTCCACCTCGATCATATCGTCGTGGAGTTTAGGAAAAGCCCTGCACCGGTAGAGCATCATCATCATCGTCACCATGCTGTCGTGCTGACGGAACTCATCCCCGACACTTTGCTGGATCAGAGTCCGGGGATCGTCATCGAGATGAACGTGTGCTGAACTCGGAGATGCCGTACGTTCAGTGCTTGGATCGGTCGGATCGTGAAGACGTACGACTACATCAACTGCGTTGTCATAATGCTTCTGCTTATGGTCTATGAGGGTACGTGGACAACACTCTCCCCTCTCGTTGCTATGCCATCACCATGATCTTGCGTGTGCGTAGGAATTTTTTGAAATTACTACGTTCCCCAACAGTGGCATCCGAGCCTGGTTTTATGTGTAGATGTCATATGAACGAGTAGAACACAAGTGAGTTGTGGGTGATACAAGTCATACTGCTTACCAGCATGTCATACTTTGGTTCGGCGGTATTGTGAGATGAAGCGGCCCGGACCAACATTACGCGTACGCTTACGCGAGACTGGTTTCACCGTTACGAGCACTCGTGCTTAAAGGTGACTGGCGGGTGTCTGTCTCTCTCACTTTAGCTGAATCGAGTGTGGTTACGCCCGGTCCTTGCGAAGGTTAAAACAGCACTAACTTGACAAACTATCGTTGTGGTTTTGATGCGTAGGTAAGAACGATTCTTGCTAAGCCCGTAGCAGCCACGTAAAATTTGCAACAACAAAGTAGAGGACGTCTAACTTATTTTTGCAGGGCATATTGTGATGTGATATGGTCAAGACGTGATGCTACATTTTATTGTATGAGATGATCATGTTTTGTAACCGAAGTTATCGGCAACTGGCAGGAGCCATATGGTTGTCGCTTTATTGTATGAAATGCAAACGCCATGTAATTGCTTTACTTTATCACTAAGCGGTAGCGATAGTCGTAGAAGCAATAGATGGCGTAACGACAACGATGCTACGATGGAGATCAAGGTGTCGCGTCGGTGACGATGGTGATCACGACGGTGCTTCGAAGATGGAGATCACAAGCACAAGATGATGATGGCCATATCATATCACTTATATTGATTGCATGTGATGTTTATCCTTTATGCATCTTATCTTGCTTTGATTGACGGTAGCATTTTAAGATGATCTCTCACTAAAATTATCAAGAAGTGTTCTCCCTGAGTATGCACCATTGCGAAAGTTCTTCGTGCTGAGACACCACGTGATGATCGGGTGTGATAGGCTCTACGTTCAAATACAACGGGTGCAAAACAGTTGCACACGCGGAATACTCAGGTTAAACTTGACGAGCCTAGCATATAACAGATATGGCCTCGAAACACGGAGACCGAAAGGTCGAGCGTGAATCATATAGTAGATATGATCAACATATTTATGTTCACCATTGAAACTACTCCATCTCACGTGACGATCGGACATGGTGTAGTTGATATGGATCACGTAATCACTTAGAAGATTAGAGGGATGTCTATCTAAGTGGGAGTTCTTTAGTAATATGATTAATTGAACTTTAATTTATCATGAACTTAGTCCTGGTAGTATTTTGCAAATTATGTATAGATCAATAGCTCGCGTTGTTGCTTTCATATGTTTATTTTGATATGTTCCTAGAGAAAACTGTGTTGAAAGATGTTAGTAGCAATGATGCGGATTGGATCCGTGATCTAAGGTTTATCCTCATTGCTGCATAGAAGAATTATGTCCTTGATGCACCGCTAGGTGACAAACCTATTGCAGGAGCAGATGCAGACGTTATGAACGTTTCGCTAGCTCAATATGATGACTACTTGATAGTTTAGTGCACCATGCTTAACGTCTTAGAATCGGGACTTCAAAGACGTTTTGAACGTCATGGACCATATGAGATGTTCCAGGAGTTGAAGTTAATATTTCAAGCAAATACCTGAGTTGAGAGATATGAAGTCTCCAACAAGTTCTATAGCTAAAAGATGAAGGAGAATCGCTCAACTAGTGAGCATGTGCTCAGATTGTCTGGGTACTTCAATTGCTTGAATCAAGTGGGAGTTAATCTTCTAGATAAGATAGTGATTAACAGAATTCTCTAGTCACCCTCACTAAGTTACTAGAACTTCGTGATGAACTATAGTATGCAAGGGATGACGAAAACGATTCCTGAGCTCTTCGTGATGTTGAAATCGACGAAGGTAGAAATCAAGAAAGAGCATCAAGTGTTGATGATTGGCAAGACCACTAGTTTCAAGAAAAGGGCAAAGGGAAAGAAAGGGAAACTTCAAATAGAATGGCAAACAAGTTGTCACTCCCGTGAAGAAGACCAAAGCTGGACCAAAGCCTGAAACTTAGTGCTTACACTACAAAGGAAATGGTCACTGGAAGCAGGAATGCCCTGAATATTTGGTGGATAAGAAGGATGGCAAAGTGAACAAGGGTATATTTGATATACAGGTTATTGATGTGTGCCTTACTAGTGTTTATAGTAGCCCCTGAGTATTTGATACTTGTTCGGTTGCTAAGATTAGTAACTCGAAACAGGAGTTACAGAATAAACAGAGACTAGTTGATGGGGAAGTGACGATGAGTGTTGGAAGTAGTTCCAACATTGATATGATCATCATTACACACTCCCTATATTTTCGAGATTAGTGTTAAACCTAAATAAATGTTATTTAGCGTTTGCGTTGAGCATGAATATGATTTGATCATGTTTATTGCGATATGGTTATTCATTTGAAGTTAAAGAATAATTGTTATTCTGTTTACATGAATAAGACCTTCGATGGTTATACACCCAATGAAAATAGTTTGTTGGATCTCAATCGTAGTGATACACATATTCATAATATTGATGCCAAAATATGCAAAGTTAATAATGATAGTGCAACTTATTTGTGGCACTACCGTGTGGGTCATATCGGTGTAAAGCGCATGAAGAAACTCCATAAAGATGGATTTTTGGAATCACTTGGTTATGAATCATTTGATGCTTGCGAACCGTGCCTTTTGGGCAAGATGACTAAAACTCCGTTCTCCGGAACAATGGAACAAGCTACTGACTTATTGGAAATAATACATATCGATGTATGCGATCCAATGAGTGTTGATGCTCGTGGCAAGTATCGTTATTTTCTAACCTTCACAAGATGATTTGAGCAGATATGGGTATATCTACTTGATGAAACATAAGTCTGAAATAGTTGAAAGGTTCAAAGAATATCAGAGTGAAGTGGAAAAATCATCGTAACAAGAAAATAAAGTTTCTATGATTTGATCGTGGAGACAAATATTTGAGTTACGAGTTTGGTCTTCAATTAAAACAATGTGGAATAGTTTCACAAACTCACGCCACCTGGAACACCACAATGTAATGGTGTGTCCGAATGTCGTAATCGTACTTTAGTAGATATGGTGCGATCTATGATATCTCTTATCAGTTTACCACTATCGTTTTGGGGTTATGCATTAGAGACAGCTGCATTCATGTTTAATAGGGCACCATCTAAATCCGTTGAGACGACACCGTATGAACTATTGTTTAGCAGTAAACCTAAGCTGTCGTTTCTTAAAGTTTGGAGTTGCGATGCTTATATGAAAAGGTTTTCAACCTGATAAGCTCAAACCCAAATCGAAGAAGTGCGTCTTCATAGAATACCCAAAGGAAACTGTTGGGTACTCCTTCTATCACAGATCCGAAGGCAAAACATTCGTTCCTAAGAATGAACTTTCTAGAGAAGGAGTTTCTCTTGAAAGAAGTGAGTGGGAGGAAAGTAAGAGCTTGATAAGGTAATTTGTACCTTCTCCCGAATTGGAAAGTAGTTCATCACAGAAATCAGATCCAGTGATTACTACACCAATTAGTGAGGAAGCTAATGATATTGATCATGAAACTTCAGATCAAGTTACTACCAAACCTTGTAGGTCAACCAGAATAAGATCCGCACCAGAGTGGTATGGTAATCCTGTTCTGGAAGTCATGTAACTAGACCATGATGAACCTACGAACTATGAGGAAGTGATGATGAGCCCAGATTCCGCAAAATGGTTGGAGGCCATGAAATCTGAGATAGGATCCATGTATGAGAACAAAGTGTGGACTTTGGTGGACTTGCCCGATAATCGGCAAACCATAGAAAATAAATGGATCTTCAAGAGGAAGACGGATGTTGATAGTAGTGTTACTATCTACAAAGCTCGACTTGTCGCAAAAAGGTTTTTGACAAGTTCAAGGTGTTGACTACAATGAGATTTTCTCAACTGTAGCGATGCTTAAGTCTGTCCAAATCATGTTAGCAATTGCCACAGTTTATGAAATCTGGCAAATGGATGTCAAAACTGCATTCCTTAATGAATTTATTAAAGAAGAGTTGTATATGATGCAACTAGAAGGTTTTGTCAATCCTAAAGGTGCTAACAAAGTGTGCAAGCTCCAGTGATCCATTTATGGACTGGTGCAAGCCTCTCGGAGTAGGAATATACGCTTTGATGAGTTGATCAAAGCATATGGTTTTATACAGACTTTTTGAGAAGCCTATATTTACAAGAAAGTGAGTGGGAGCTCTGTAGCATTTCTAATATTATATGTGGATGACATATTGTTGATTGGAAATGATATAGAAATTCTGGATAGCATGAAAGGATACTTGAATAAGAATTTTTCAAAGCAAGACCTCGGTGAAGCTGCTTACACATTGAGCATCAAGATCTATATACATAGATCAAGACGCTTGATAAGATTTTTCAATGAATACCTTGATAAATTTTGAAAATAGTTCAAAATGGAACAGTCAAAGAAGGAGTTCTTGCTGTGTTGCAAGGTGTGAAGTTGAGTAAGACTCAAGACTCGACATGGCAGAAAATAGAAAGAGAATGAAAAGTCATTCCCTATGCTCAGTCATAGGTTCTATAAAGTATGCTATGCTGTGAACCAGACATATTGTATACCTTGCTCTGAGTTGGCAAAGGAATACAATTTTGATCTAATAGTAGATCACTGGACAGCGGTCAAAATATCCTTAGTAAGGACTAAGGAGATGTTCTCGATTATGGAGGTGATAAAAGGTTCGTCGTAAAGGGTTACGTCGATACAAGTTTTGGCACTGATCCAGATGACTCTAAAGTCTCAATCTGGATACATATTGAAAGTGGGAGCAATTAGCTAGAGTAGCTCCGTGTAGAGCATTGTAGACATAGAATATTTGCAAATACATACGGCTCTGAATGTGACAAACCCGTTGACTAAGCTTCTCTCATGAGCAAAACATGATCACACCTTAGTACTCTTTGGGTGTTAATCACATAAGCGATGTGAACTAGATTATTGACTCTAGTAAACCCTTTGGGTGTTGGTCACATGACGATGTGAACTATGGGTGTTAATCATACATATATGGATATTGGTGTTAAATCACATGGTGATGTGAACTAGATTATTGACTCTAGTGCAAGTGTGAGACTGAAGGAAATATGCCCTAGAGGCAATAATAAAGTTATTATTTATTTCCTCATATCATGATAAATGTTTATTATTCATGCTAGAATTGTATTAACCAGAAACATGATACATGTGTGAATACATAGACAAACATAACGTCACTAGTATGCCTCTATTTGACTAGCTCATTAATCAAAGATGGTTATGTTTCCTAACCATAGACATGTGTTGTCATTTGGTTAATGGGATCACATCATTAGGAGAATGATGTGATTGACATGACTCATTCCGTTAGCCTAGCACTTGATCGTTTAGTATATTGCTATTGCTTTCTTCATGACTTATACATGTTCCTGTAACTATGAGATTATGCAACTCCCATTTACCGGAGGAACACTTTGGGTGCTACCAAACGTCACAACGAAACTGGGTGATTATAAAGGAGTACTACAGGTGTCTCCGAAGGTACATGTTGGGTTGGCGTATTTCGAGATTAGGTTTTGTCACTCTGATTGTCGGAGAGGTATCTCTGGGCCCTCTCGGTAATGCACATCACTACAAGCCTTACAAGCAATGTAGCTAATGAGTTAGTTATGGAATGATGCATCGCGTAACGAGTAAAGAGACTTGCCGGTAACGAGATTGAACTAGGTATTGGATACCGACGATCGAATCTCGGGCAAGTAAAATACCGATGACAAAGGGAACAACGTATGTTGTTATGCGGTTTGACTGATAAAGATCTTCGTAGAATATGTAGGAGCCAATATGGGCATCCAGGTTTTGCTATCAGTTATTGACCGAGAATAGTTCTAGGTCATGTCTACATAGTTCTCGAACCCGTAGGGTCCGCACGCTTAATGTTACGATGACAGTTTCATTATGAGTTTATAAGTTTTGATGTACCGAAGTTTGTTCGGAGTCCCGGATGTGATCACGGACATGAAGAGGAGTCTTGAAATGGTTGAGACATAAAGATTGATATATTGGAAGCCTATGTTTGGACATCAGAAGTGTTCCGGGTGAAATCGGCATTTTACCGGAGTACCGGGAGGTTACCGGAACCCCCCGGTGACCTAATGGGCCTTATTGGGCCTAGTGGAGGAAGAGGAGAAAGGGGCCAAGGGGCAGCCGCGCGCCCCTCCCCCCCTCCCCCCAAGTCCGAATAGGACAAGGAGGGGGGGCGGCGCCCCCCTTTCCTTTCCCCCTCTCCTCCTTCCCGCCAAGTCCTAGTCCAACTAGGGAAAGGGGGGAGTCCTACTCCCGGTGGGAGTAGGACTCCTCCGGCGCGCCTCCTCCTAGGGCCGGCCGCACCCCCCCCCCTTTCTCCTTTATATACGGGGGCAGGGGGCACCCTAGAACACACAAGTTGATCTACGGATCGTTTCTTAGCCGTGTGCGGTGCCCCCCTCCACCATATTCCACCTCGGTCATATCGTCGCGGAGTTTAGGCGAAGCCCTGCGTCGGTAGAGCATCATCATCATCGTCACCATGCCGTCGTGCTGACGGAACTCATCCCCGACACTTTGCTGGATCGGAGTCCGGGGATCGTCATCGAGCTGAACGTGTGCTGAACTTGGAGGTGCCGTACGTTCAGTGCTTGGATCGGTCGGATCATGAAGACGTACGACTACATCAACCGCGTTGTCATAATGCTCCCGCTTACGGTCTACGAGGGTACATGGACAACACTCTCCCCTCTCGTTGCTATGCCATCACCATGATCTTGTGTGTGCGTAGGAAATTTTTTGAAATTACTACGTTCCCCAACAATGTAGACCTTGCCCGGAGCAACGACCTCGACCTCCGCTCCGGTCGCAGAGGTGCTGCAGTCAGCGTGCTACAGCCAGAGCTCAAGAGGTCCCCTCGGCGGGATCTCAAAGGTGAAGGAGGGAGGAAGGAGAATCCAAGACCGAGGAGCCATGGCGGCGTGGAGCACAAGCTCGCAAGAGGAGCCCTCGGCGTGGACTCTAGGAGGAACGACGCGCACCGCCGTAACCCGCCGGCATCGACGGCGGCACCGACAATGGCGATCGGCGCCTTCTTCCCCAGGGCCCTCGATCCGAGCGCACAAGGGCAGCGGGAACCCCGGCGGTGGCCGCTCATACCTGGGCCTTGATGCCTCCTGCCGCGCGCCCTCGTCTCGGGGGCAGAGGACTAACCGCTTCTTCGGCGGTAGCGGGTCAGGACCCTCTTGGGGGCCTTTCCCTTCTCTTCTGCAGAGAACCGCTGGATTGTTGCCATCGGCGTGAGACGGAGCGATGGCGAAGATGAAGAAGAAGAGGAGTAGCAGGGGGAGATGAACTGGAATGGCTCGCACCGTTCCGTACTTATAGCCGGAGGAGGCCAACGTCAGCCTCCACGATCGCAGGTAATCATGACCCATTTTTGCATGCAGGGACTTGTCAAGTCATGCGGTTGCCGAGGCGTCATGGGGAAGCGAGGACGCCCACATCCAATCAACCACCACGCGGCTCCCAAGGCCGTAGGCTGTTGGGGCCCGCGGCGCTTCACACTTGCCCCTTCGCTTCTCTGCTAAGCCAAGTCCGGGCGCGCCTTGGGCCCGGGGGCTACTGTCGGCGTTCTAGGAATGGGGGTCCCCAGACTTGCCTGCCTACGGCCTGCGGCGTGGCTCAAGTGGGGGCCCAATGCAGCCCAGCTTCATCGGCTCAAGCTCAAGACCCTCGCGAGGGGCCAAGCCACGCGGGGCGGACACAGGAAGCTTCCTCAGGAGCAGCCTCCTCAGGCAGGCTCGCGAGGAGGCGGAGAGATCAAGGCAGGGTACCTCCCAAGGAGCCAGTGACGCAAGCCATGACGATCGAAGGCCAGGCGGGCGCGGGCCTGTGCAGTGTCCTTGTTTCCCTTTCGGTGCAAAGGGGGCAAGCACAGGCCAAGGCATCAGGCAAAGGTTACCGTTTCGGTGCAATAAGACCAAGACCAGCAGAACGGCAGGATGGAGGTCATCATGGAGCCCAGGGCGGCGTCATCCTCAGGGCCTTTGGCAGCCGAAGACCAACTTTAGTCAGGATAAGTGTACTAGATGTTCCCCTTCAAAATGGTCAATTGTTGGCGCCCTTCCTTCTCATTATTTGGGGAGAGGCCCAGGGCCTCGCTCTATAAATAGGACTAGCCACCACAGGATAGAGGATAGGGGGAAACAGATCGCCAGCGAGAGAGAGAAGCGGTTGAACTCGCCCAAGCAGTTCATCGCACTAGCTCAAGAACAGCCCCTCGCGAGGTTGTTCTCCCTTTGTACTGTTTACCATCAGCCCCTGAGGCAATCCACCACACCACACACTGGAGTAGGGTATTACACCACAATGGTGGCCTGAACCAGTATAAATCTCGTGTCCCTTGTGTGTTCACCTTTCTTGCTTAGATCTTTGCGAGACTTCGAGACGTGAGCTGGTAGGGGAGAGATCTTCGTGCGCAACCCAGTGTTCGAACCTCAAGGGTCTGCCGGAACCTAAAATCCGACAAACTACGCCGCGGTAGACCAGTAAGTGCTCGCGCTTTATCTAGTTCTTGATTATGCTGCCGGAGCTTGACGTTCTTCATCGGTTGGTTAGGCCACCGCCTGCGACGAAGAAGAGGAAGGGGGACGCGGTGACTTCGCCTGGGGCAGACTCATCTGCCACGGCTGCTCCTTCATCCATGGGGAGGGGACGCGATGGCGTTCGCACCTTCCCTACCCGATCATCCTCGCGAAGCCTGCCCTGGCGGGGTGCCAGCCCCCGTGGCCCCGCTGGCTCCGGAGGTGCCGGTGCCTGATGCTGCTGCTGAGGTACCCAAGGCTCAGGAGCCCCCAGTCTCCCGAGTCGTGGTTACGCTGCCGCCTCCTCCTCCTGTGCCGCTGGTTTCGGGTTCTTCTGCCTGCTCCGCTGTCTTGGACCGCGCCCTTTCTGAGTTGGGCCAGCTGTGAGAAGACCTCCAAGGCACCGACTCCTATCTGGTAGTCGGGCGCCTGGAGCTGGTCTCCGGCTGGATTCATTCTGACGCCTCCGTCTGAGCGGCGCTGAGGCGGGCCGCGGCAGCCTCTGAGGAGGAGAAGCAGGCCACCGCCCAGGTCGCAGCCACTCGCGAGGCGGCACTGAAAGATGTTGCGGTCGCCCAGGACCGCTGCACGGCACTAGAGGCCAAGCTGCAGGGTTTGCACGACAAGCACGTCAAAGAAGTTCATGACCACTAGGCGAAGGAGGAGAAGATGAAGGCTCGGGAGGACACCGTCAGGGACCGCAACACCGAGCTGATGCAGCTGGCGGAGTTGCAGACCACTGAGTGCGGCCAGCTGGAGACGTTGGAGTAGAAGTTCAGGGCGGAGAAGGCCGGGCTGGATGCCAAGGTGAAGGTCCTGGCTGAGGACCGCGGGGCCTTCGCACTTCCCGAGGAGAGGCCTCGCGTGGCGTTGAAGACACTCTATGAGAAGATCCTGGAGAAGCCGCTGGTCACCGACAAGGACGGCCCTGCCCAGCTGCTTCCTTTCTTGGTCGAGGCGCTTGAGGAAGTTGTGAACGGCGTTGGCCTCATGTCAGAGGTAGAAGCTCGCGTCCTTTCTCCCGCGGCGCTAACGCATGTCTTCATCCACCTCCGTGACCCTGGCGCCAACCTTGCCAAGCTGCTGGAGCATGTGGACGTCGAGCGCTACGCCGCTGCTGC
This sequence comes from Triticum aestivum, assembly GCF_018294505.1. Taxonomy (NCBI): domain Eukaryota; kingdom Viridiplantae; phylum Streptophyta; class Magnoliopsida; order Poales; family Poaceae; genus Triticum; species Triticum aestivum. The sequence goes on from NC_057810.1 coordinate 344,549,904, forward strand.
TGAAGCCGTGAAGGGCCAGGTGGAAGCCTTGTTGGGGAAGTTCCGCGCCTTTGCTACTGCGCCCACGGCAGGCGGTGCTTCCGATCCTGCGGCCTCAGGAGGTGGAGCTGGTGAAGGCAACACCACCACGGGGGTGGATCCCCTTGTGAATGACGGCGATGTCCAAGGGTGATCTTCTTGCGGCTTCTTTCCTATTTTAACTCTTGCAACATGCACCAGGCCTCGCGGAGGCATTTAAACTTGCGTATGGTATTGTGAAGAAAATTATGGTTTGTAATATTTACTTCGGGATTTCCTTCAAGATTTGCGGTTTCCTTCCTGTTTGCTTTATGTTTTACGTCGGCAGAGCCCGGCCCCGCGCATACCTCAACCTCCCCCGACCGGATCACCAGGACGGAACCAAGGAGTGAGGGGCTACGTGACAAGTTAGGCTCCTGAGTCGCGATGCTCAGGAGTCCCCCTTGATGCGCAAACAGCGAATAGGGAGGGAACGTAGGAGTAGATCTGGTGTTCTACATCGGCAGAGCCCGGCGCCGCGCATACCTCAACTGTCGTTAGCCCCGACCGGATCACCAGGACGGGAACACGGAGTGGGGGGCTACATGACCAGTTAGGCTCCTGAGTCGCGATGCTCAGGAGTCCCCCTTGACGTTCAAACGACCTTCATACCTTGGCTCCGATCGGGGAGGGGCGCGTGACGACCAGGTCCAAGGGACCTGGCTGAGCGGCGTGCGCTCGGGCATGACCCGGGTGCAGCCCCCGTGTCCAGACCCCTTGCGCGACTCTCCTGAGGGGAGGTGTTGTGACGAGGCCAGACACTGAGCTCTGAGCTCCCTGAGGTTGATACGACCGTGGACCATCCTTAGTTGTTTATCACCAGCGCGGAGCGTAGTGCTTTCGTATATGTACGGGCATAGCCGCTCCTCGGTAGTGTCGTCAGCCAGCACGGAGCATGGTGCTTCCACTGGTGCGTGGGAGGGGGGCCCTCCTGGAGGAGCCCCCGGGGCATGTACAGCCCCGCCCTGACACGTGGCTTGCACGGCAGTGCTGGATGAGGTGTATCTAGGCACTCGTGAGCCAGTGCGGGACTCACGAGGCCCTACCTCAAGGCGGGTTGTGCCTGGTCTTGGATCTTTGATAGCTGTGTGTTCCTGCAAGATGGTTAGATACAAATGCTCTACATCCTCAGGTCCCGGCGCCTGAGCGAGCTCAGCCGCCACTGGTATGCCTGGTCACGATGCTGTGGTCAAGGCCAGGGGGTGAGGGCTGGAGAGCCAGTAAGAGCTCCTGAGTCACGATGCTCAGGAGCCCTCCTTTTAACGCGCAAGTGATTTGCATGAGAGAGAGGAGGCCCGTAGTAGGCGGTAGGTGATAATCATAGGCAGGTTAAGCATGAAAGGCAAACCAGCTTAGGTAAATGCAGGAGGGATACATGCCACTGGGCCAGGCCCGAGCGGCTTGGGGATGATGCAGCCCGAGGGGTGGCCCCAGCAAGGTAAACTAAAGACATAAGAAAAAGGGATATATGCCGCAGGGACGGACCCATGCGGCCTGGGAATGTGCAGCCCTGAGGGCGCTCCCAGCTGAAATGAACTTGGAAGATGTCACCTGGTACCATTGTAGAAGGGGTGTTGGAGTAGTTGAAGATGCCGACCCTCACGAGCCACCGGAGCCCTGAGCCTCGGGAGGCTCTGGGGTCCAGGCGGTTCCTTGAGGACCATCTCCATCTCTGCTAGGACCATGTGATGCTTGGCCTCCTGAGCCGCCAGAATGCTCCGCAAGTGACGCTGGTAGGTAGCAGCCGTGTTCGGCAGGCCGAAAGGCATGCGAACGTAACTGTGCGGTAGACCCTCGCAGCATCCCACGCGCGAAGGCCAGAGGCGCTCCTGAGATGTGGCTCGGTTGAGCCCTGGGACATCGATGCAGACGCGCAGCCCAGCATCCTCGCCCAAATGGGGAGCCACGCCAGGCAAACGGTGTCGGCGTTCTGGGAACGGGGGTCCCCAGACTTGCCTGCCTGCGGCTTGCGGCGTGGCTCGAGTGGTGGCCCAGTACGGCCCATCTTCATCAGCGCAAGACTCAAGACCCTCGTGAGGGGACAAGCCTCACAGGGCAGATGACACAAGACTTCCTCAGGAGCAGCCTCGCCAGGCAGGCTAGCAAGGAGGCGGAGAGATCAAGGCAAGGGTACCTCGCGAGGTGCTCGTGACGCAAGCCATGACGGTCGAGACCAGGCGGGCGCCGGCCCATGTAGTGTCCTTGTTTCCTCTTTGGTGCAAAGGGGGCAAGCACAGGCATGGAGTACCGAGGCATCAGGCAAAGGTTAACATTTCAGTGCAATGAGACCAAGACCAGCAGAGCGGCAGGATGGAGGTCACCGTGGAGCCCAAGACGGCGTCATCCCTAGCGCCTTTGGCAGCCGAAGACCAACTTTAGTCATGATAACTTGTACTAGATGTTCCCCTTCAAAATGGCAGTTGTTGGCGCTCTTCCCGCTCAATATTTGGGAAGAGGACCAGGGCCTCTATAAATAGGGCTAGCCATCTCATGGATAGGCATCGGACCGGGGGAGAACCCGAACAAGTAGAACAGCACATAAGCTCAAGAACACCTCTCGCGAGGCAGTTCTTCCCTGTACTGTTCATCATCTGCCCCTGAGGCAATCCACCACCCCACACACTGGAGTAGGGTATTACACCACAACGGTGGCCCTAACCAGTATAAATCTTGTGTCCCCCATGTTGTTCATCGTTAGCTTAGATTCTCGCGAGGGAATCGGACGTGGATTGGTAGGGGGAAGATCTTTGCGCGCACCCCAGAGTTTGAACCTTAAGGGTCTGCCGGAACCCAACATCCTACATTTGGCGCGCCAGGTAGGGGTGCACCGGAATCTTTCTTCCGATGTTCCGTGTTCGATCACCCGTCGTGTCCATGGCTGACGCTCGCCGGGCTCGCGCCGAGCGTCGAGCTGTTCTCACCGCCCGCGTCACCCAGACGGCTCCCGTCGGTGGGTGTCCCCGTTGTTCCCCGTCGCCTGCCGCCAACGCCGCCACCGTCCCGGCGGGGAACGAGCAGCATGCCTCATCGTTGCATCCTTCGGTGCGGCGGGAAGGCCGCACCGCCACCCCGTCATTGACTCCAGCTGGTTCGTCGTCCCACGCCCATCGCGCCCCCACAGACTCGCACGCCGCGCTGCTCCTGGAGCGTGAGCTCCTGCACTACCGTCCCGTCGACGACCTCTATGAGGAGTGGCTCGCTAAGATCACCGAGCTCGTCAGCGCCGTAGGGGGCTCCCCTGCGTCATCCCTCTCGCTGCCTCGCCCTCCATCCTGCGCGGGTGGCGCAGATCAGGAGGCGCCTCCACCACCTCCTCCCCAAGAAGTTGCCTTGGCACCTAGGCGCGCGGCCCCAGGAAGAGATCCACCGCATCCAGCACCCGCGCGACAAGAAAGGAGCTGCCAAGAAATCCCTCATCCCCAAGAAGGTGCTCGCGTGCTCCCGGCACCAGTGCACCATGACCGCATCCCTGTGTCAGCACGTCAAGACCCCGCGCTGCTCCAGGAAGCGGTGCACGGGAATCGCCATGAGCAAGCCCCGCATCAGCAGAGAGCTCCGGTGGCCCCTGCAGGCTGCCGCGCCTTCACCACCGAGCTACGCAGTGTCGCTTGGCTGGGAAAGTTCAAACCTGACCTGCCTCCTCGCTACGACGGCACAGCCGACATTGCAGAGTTCTTACAGCTCTACGAGCTGGGCATCGAAGCCACCAACGGGGACGAAAAGGTCATGGCGAACTGGTTTCCCATGGCACTCAAAGACGGTGCCCGCACCTGGCTCCTGAACCTGCCCCCTGGCACGATCTCCTCCTAGGACGAGATGCGCAGTCACTTCATCGCTAACTTTCAGGGCACTCGTGACCATCCACCGGCCATGGGTGACTTGCGCTGCATCAAGCAGCAACCCGGAGAGACCTTGCAGAAGTACATCCAACGCTTCAACAGCGCTCACCTCAAGATTCCCAAGGTGACCGAGGAGGCCATCATCTCGTCTCTGTTGAGCGCCATGAGAAACTAGTTCGCCATGACCTTCTTGTCTCCGTTGGCCGCCTCGATGCTCAGCTCGTAGAGTTGCGGGAACTCCACAGGGTCGGCAGTACCATCGTAGCAAGGAGGCATATCCGGCTTGAACTTGCCTGGCCAGGCGACGGTACGCAGCTCGGTGGTGAAGCCGCGGCAACCTGCCATGGTCACCGGGGCCCTTTGCTGACGTGGAGCTTGCTCTTGATGGTACCCGCGCACCACCGCCAGAGGTAGTACGTGGTCTTGTCGCTCTAGTGCAGGGAGCACGGGGGCGTCTTCTTGAGGCTGAGGGATTTCATGGCAGCTTCTTTCTTGCCACGCGAGCACTGGATGCGGTGGGTCACGTCCAAGGGCCGCACGCCTTGGAGCCAGGGCGCCTTCTTGGGGCGGAGGTGGTGGAGGCGCTCCCTGAGCCGCATCGGCTGCGCCTGGCGGAGGGCGAGGCAGCGAGAGGGACGGCGCGGGAGAGCCCCCTGCGGCGCTAACGAGCTCGGTGATGCGAGCGAGCCATTCTTCGTAAAGGTCGTCAACGGGGCGGTACTGCAGGACCTCACGTGCCAGGAGCAGCGCGGCCTGCGTGTCCGTGGGGGCGCGATGAGTGTGGTACGATGAACCAGCTGGGGTCAGGGACGGAGTGGTGGTGTGGCCTTCCTGTCGCACCGAGGGGTGCAATGAAGATGCTTGCTGCTTGTTCCCCGCCGGGCTGGTGGCAGCGTTGGCGGCAGGCGACGGAGAATGACGAGGAGGCCCGCCGACGGGAGCCATCTGGGTGACGCGAGTGACGAGAGCAGCCCGGCGCTCGGCGCGGGCTTTGCGGGCGTCTGCCATGAATGTGACAAAGCGATGGGACGTGGAGCGGCGGAAAGAAGATTTCGGCGCACCCCTACCAGGCATGCCAAATGTCGGATATCGAATTCCGGCAACACCCTTAAGGTTCGAACACTGGGGCGCGCACGAAGATCTCTCCCTACCGAAACACGCCCTCAGCCTCGCCGCAGTCTCTAAGCTAGCTCGATGAACAACACAAGAGACACAAGATTTATACAGGTTCGGGCCACCGTTGTGGTGTAATACCCTACTCCTGTGTGTGGTGTGGTGGATTGCCTCTTGGGATGATGACGAACAGTACAAGGGAAGAACACCCTCGCGAGGAGAGGTGTTCTTTTGCTTGGTGGTGTGCTTGGGGAGGAATGGATCCGTCCTCTCTATGGTGGTGGCTAGCCCTATTTATAGAGGCCCTAGTCCTCTTCCCAAATATTAAGCGGGAAGGGATCCAACAACGGCCATTTTGAAAGGGGACAGCTAGTACAGGCTATCCTGACTAAAGGTGGTCTTCGCCTGCCAAAGGCGCTAGTGGTGACGCCGTCTTGGGCTCCATGGTGACCTCCGTCCTGCCGTCCCACTGGCCTTGGTCTCATTGCACCGATAAGGAAACCTTTGCCTGATGCCTCGGTACTCCGCACCTGTGCTTGCCCCCTTTGCACCAAAGAGGAAATGATGACACTGCGCGGGCTGGCGAACGCCTGGTGCCCGCCTGGCCTTGGTCGTCATGGCTTGCGTCACGAGGACCTCGTGAGGTACCCCTCGCCTTGATCTCTCCGCCTCCTCGCGAGCCTGCATGGTGAGGCCGCCCCTAAGGAGGCCTTGCATCATCCGCCCCATGAGGCTTGGCCCCTAGCGAGGGTCTTGAGTGTTGGTTGATGAAGACGGGCCGCATTGGGCCACTGGTGGAGCCACGCCGTGGGCCACAAGCAGGCAAGTCTGGGGACCCCCTTTCCCAGAACGCCGATAGTCGCGCTCCATGGTGGCCACCTTCTTGGCCTCGGACAGGGCTGCTTGGGCTGCCTCCACCTCCTCCCTCAGCTTCACCAGGCGATCGCGCTCTCTAGCCTGCTCTAAGGCCGTCTTCTTCACCTCGAGTCCCAACTGGCGACGGCAGCCTCCTGGGCCTTCAACCTCTCCTCGCGCTCCTGGAGCTGGCTGGCCTGGGTTGCCTGCTGGTCCTGGAGAACCTTGAGACTAGCCTCCGTTGCACAGTACCGGTCCTCAGCTTCTGTGGCCTCTTTCTGCGCCAGGTCACGCGCCATGGTGGCCACCCCAAGCGCCTTCTAGGCCTCCTCTACTGAGTCCCAGGCCGCGCGAACAGAGGCGTCGGCCTTGAGCCAACCGGAGATCAACCCCAGGCGTCCTCGCATCGAACGACAATCCGGGCCCTGAAGCTCACCCTGGAGGAGGTCCAGCGCCGCCCTTGCCTCTTCCAAGGTCCCGGAGGGAGTAGGAACACCGTGACTCGGCTACGCGCTGGGAAAGGGAGGAGACGCCCTCGGCGCCAAGGCAGAAGAAACCTTAGTCTCATGAAGTACCGGGGGCTTCGTAGGCTGGTTGTCCTCGGCAGCCACAACAAGACTGGGCGCCGCAGGAGTCAGGCCTGCCGAGGGCACCGGCACCTCCTGAGGATGGGCATCCACATCCTCCGGAGCTGGCATTGCCCCTGGGGCTGCGGGGGCTGCGGCATTCTTCTTCACCAGGGCCGCGGGGGCCGCTCCATTGCTTGCAAACAGGGCGACCTCCGTGCCCCTCGTTCTGCTTCTTCGTCGGTTGTTGCCTAACGACAGGAGAACATGCTCAGCACCACTTCAAGAACCAACAAGCAAGGATAAAGGAGAAACTTACTGGTCGACGAAGGTGTAGCGCCTCTTCATGCTTAGTAGCGGGCGCTGGGACGGAGCAGCGGGTGCCGAGCTCTTGGGAGCAGGAGAGCTTGCAGTTGGTGCCGCCTGAGGTGGCGTCAGCGAAGGTGGGCTGCTGCTCGGAGAGATGTAACACCCAAAAAAAATTAACCATGTTTTGTTTATTAAAATTTTGCCAGGAAATTAAAATTTCATTTTTCTGGATTTATTTTTGATCTCAGAACCTCTCTTTTCTTCTAAGTTGTGGAGTTTTTACCCCAAGTGAAAACTTTCCAATTATTATTGGACTTGTTTACCCTCTCAAATAAAACAATTCTTTTATCAGTGGGATTATTTATATAATTATTTTTCCCTAAGCTTTATTTCCCTAAAATGGGTTTTCATAATTTTTAGGGTCCCATTTGCACTGCAACCCTTTGATAAATTCATTTAAAAATCCCACCAAAATTTGGGGATGACATATGATGTCCCTAAATCACTTTTATGCAAAAATATCCTTTGGTCCTTTGGAGATTTTGAGCTTTACCCCTAGTTTTCAAATCTGGTCCAATTGCACTTTTGCACTGCAACCTATTTAATTATTTCTTTAAAACTTCCACCAAAATTAGGGGAGGTCAGTAGGAGTATATTATTCATCTTGGTGCAAAAAACCCACTAATGTTCTTTGAAAAATTTTGAGAAAATCATCCTCTTTTGCTCTCTGGTCCAGTTTGGCATTTTCTACTGCAACCATATTTTAACTTGCCCTTTTTCCCATGATTATTTTTCCTACTTATAGACCACCCTACAAAACACTTCAGTCCAGGAGAATGGACCCATTCGAGTATTTTTGGTCCATGAGACTATGCCCTTTTCTTTTTGTTTAGAAATGGTTTTCTCAAAAACTTGCACTAACAAGTTTCTATATTTGACAAACTAACCTTGTCACCCTCTTTAGCATCTAAAGATACTGTGATATGGAGATTTTGGCCACCCCAAGAGTTTCCTAGATTCCCTTAGCATTTTGTCAAACACCTTGTGTGCATGGCCAGTTTTGGCATGGTTTTTAGTTAGCATTGTAAACTTGATCCTCTGACCTAACTAACTTGTCCACTAAGCTCCCAGCCTCATCCTAGCCCTCTAGCACGCTCTGGCATTGCGTCGAGCACGTAGCGTGCGTGTGCTGGGCACGCCCAGAGCACGCATTTTGCACGTGCATGCGCATGGGTCGCCGCGTCTGGCCCATGGCCTTTGCTCACCTGCAGAGCCATGATTGTACTCATCCACTACCTAGAATGCTCCAGGCCGCCCCTGGAGCCCCACAGCGCCGCCGTCAGGTCGGCCACGGCAGCTAGCAGCCATCCATAGTGGGCTCTTGCCATGGACGGTGCCGCCCGAGCCACACGCGTGCGCCAGCTGCCCTCTGGAGTCGTTCGAGCTCATCCACAAGCTCGTTTGCAAGCGCTCGTCGCCGCCACATCCTCCTGCAGCAACAGAACGGCAGTTCGCCGGTGTTCTTATCCACAGCCGCCGTTGGACCGACCTCGACCGCCTATATAAGGGGCCCCGAGTCCGTCCAGTCCCTCAGGCAACCTCAAGCCACCCCACCTAGCACCCCCATAGCCGGCAATTGACCAGGGAAGGTCTTCTTCCTCATCTTCGGCCAGTCCGGCCGCCGCCACGTTTCGGTCCTGCTCGTCGCACCCAGAGCCTCCCCTCCCCTTCCAGCACCGCCGTTCGACTCATCTCGATCTTGCGGAGCCGCCCAACCACTCAACTCCATCGGGGAGCCACCGTAGCCCAAACCCCCAATCCACCCGTAGCTGCCATCCGCCGTGGAGCACGCCGCCGGCGACTCCCTTCGTCCCCCACCTACCTAACGACCACCGGGAGGACCGCCCTGGACTGGCGGATCCATCCCTGCCCTCGGGAGCCCGCGGGGAGCCGCCGTTCGCCGGCGTTGATCGACGGAGCCCCTCCTTTGTTTGGCCAGAGGAGGAAGGAGGCGGGGGCGACCGGTCAAACCTGACCAGTGGGCCCCCTGGACCCACCATCAGTGACCACTGGCCGGTCCACGCTGGCTTAAGTGAAGGCGCAAACACAGAGTACGTCTTTGACGTGTTTTTTTATTTTGAAACGTTTTTCTTTTTCTGTTTTTTTAAATAGAAAGTTGACTAAACTTTGACTGGCTATAACTTTTTAAATACAACTCGAAATGAGTTGATTCTTTTTCCTACCTCCCTCAAATTTCACCTAGTTTATTTTAAGATCCATTTCAAAAAAAAATTAGACAACTTTTGTACTGTTTTTAAAGTTTGTGTTGATTTGAATATTTTTCAAAATAGGATTTTTGGAGAGAGAAGAAAACTTTCAAAAGTTTTAGGATGCACCCTGCCTCTACACAACTTGAAGGCAAGCATTCTGAACCCTGGCATAATATTGTCATATGTTGTTTGATACGGTTACGACACCCCTTGTCTCGGAGTTTTCATTATTTTATGTGATGATATGAACATACTCATAAGTGCATATTGATGATTCCGTGCTATTGGAATTTGATACGTTGTGATAGCAATCATCCTCGTATGCCTTTCATGCCTATCGGAAGAAATCTGGGAAAGCCTCTGTCTTGGGTTGACACGAGCTTGTCTCTGGTCTTCGTCGAGATGGTTGTGTACGGTATGGCATAGTAAGGTATGATGAGTGGTGATTCTTTCTGTTGGTTGAAAATACATCGGTTATGCTAATCATGCATGGAATACTAAAACCTCATGAGTCGGCCGTAGATCGAGTCTTGTTCCAGTAACCCCCATACTTGTTTCGTACTACCACTTGTCCCTGCCACAAGTAGGGTATGGTTCGGTAAGTTGGCAACCCCTTTCTTGGCACACACCATACAGAGAGGGCATGGTGGAAGATACCGGCTGCATCCGGCAGGCAGGCCACCTGGTCCGGGGGCATGGGTGTTTCCGGTTGGGACCAAGAGGGGGGCACCCCTTAGTAGCATGCGGTATAAATTTGATCCCATGCTAATCGAGGTTGTAGCCTCCCCACTTAGAGTTTTACTTGACAGGTGTCGTGGGTGATTCCAGACACCGGTAAGTTGAGCTGGTGTGTGCGCGTCAGGTGTGTTTTCAATTAAAAGACCGTAGACGGAATTAGTCCCGGTGGACTAAAGGAATCCGTTACTCGTGGGTAAAGAGTACACCCACTACAGAGATTAAATACCTATTCAAATAGCCGTGTCCATGGTTAAGGACTATAGTCTGGGTTGGGTCAAGTGTCGGTCTTAGTGTCAGTCTTCGGAGGAAAAACGGCTAAACCAGAACATGGATTATGACTTGTGACTCATGATGATTATGGTTATTATTATTATGGACTAACCCTTTATATTATTTGAATTATTGAGTATCCCTGGGACGGTTCTACCTCCTGGGTATTCACTGTGGTTATTCTCTTATAAGCCCTTTATGTGGTGTCGCACAGACGCCCGACTGTGGCATGTTTGTTATTGATTTACTTTATAAGCCCTTCATGTGGTGTCGCACAGACGCCCGACTGTGGCATGTTTGTTAGTAATTAACTTTATAAGCCCTTTATGTCGTGTCGCACAGACGCCCGACTGTGGCATGTTTGTTACTTATTTACTTTATAAGCCCTTTATGTGGTGTCGCCTAGACGCCCGACTGAGGCATGCTTTATATCATTATCCTTTCGAGGCGTCGCTTCAGACAACCGATTGGTGCATTTTATTTCTACTCCATTATTGCATAATCATGTTGTATATAAATAACATGCACGCATGCATCAAGGATTTTATTTGGTGACTGACGTCGTGATCATAGAGTATTTTAGAGCATGATTATCATTTGTATATTATACATGTGTTCATAATGTTTGCGAGTACATTCAAAAGTACTCACTGGCTTGTCCCTGGCTATTGTCTTGGCCAGATTTCTTGTGTGGAGAGGAGCGTTGCGATGATAGCCCCGGAACCCACACACTGGTGATAGCAGTCTCGCGAAGATAGGAGTTATCTAGGTCAGCTATTCCTATGGGAAATGGAGCCCCACAGACGCTGATGGACCACAAACCGCTTCTGCCATCAACCACTAGAAACCATTTGGTGTACTCATAGGCCAGAATGGTCTTGTACTACATATTATGTACTTTGCTTGGAATGTTTTTACCAAGTTGGTGCCTCATCAGCTAATAGTGATCCTGGGGCTAGTGAGCACAAGGGCCATTTTCTGGGAAATTAATATCCCAAAAATCCGATCCTGACAAACTTGGTATCAGAGCCAGGCTGACCATTGGCTAATCCTATCTTAGCCAGGTCACTAAACCTAGGTTAACCAACCCACCAGACCTTAACCGAACCCCGGCCAAGCTTCTCGAGTAAGATAGCCACACAGTGACCCCGACACCTTTGGCAGTCGTGCCCAACCTATCAGCCTAGCCTGTCGATCACGCGCCAGTGACCGACATCTAAATTGTCTCATTCGCAAGCGTGTGAAGGAAGACTCCGTCCCCTTTTTCTATAAAAGGGGCACACTAGCCTCAACACAGCACAGCACAAACTCCTTCCCAAACCGAGCTATAATGCCAGGACCCATTGTTCACAATGAGACCACAACAACCAACCTTGGGGGTTTTGTGACCGTGCTAGCAAACCTCACCCGCCGTGCCTTTGCATTAGAAGAGCCCCTGTAATATGTTGTGTACCAAGGACCCATGAGCGGTGAGAGCCGTCAATTCTGGGCCACCGTGCACGTCTATGGTAGGGGTCTATCTCCAAAACGCCCCTACAGGTTCACCGGAAGGACAACTTCCTTTGAGCCACAAGCCATCCAACTAGCTGCTCGAGAGGCTGTAGTACAACTCCGGCACTTGTCACCCAGAGTTAGCTGTCGCTCGTTGTTCTACTTCCCCAGCCGTGACGGGTATGGTAGGCCACCCCAGGTTGCCAACGGAAATCACGAGACGGATCCTGCATTGTTGCATCTGGTGCGCTATGTAAGTGCACTAGAGGATTTGTTCGATCAAATCACTCTTGATCTGATCGCAGCTCGTGGAGAACTAATACGCCGAGCCCCGGCAAGAGGAGAAGATGAGCCCAACACCGACAACCCAGACGTGTTGTTCGGACAACCGATCGAGTCCTTGAGGTCTACCCAGTCATCGACCAAAATACCTTGATGACCCCAGAAGTGCTTCGTCGCCTTTTGGGAACACGCTCCAACGAGATTGTGGCCAACAATCCCCGGGATGGTCATCACCGCTACCCCGACCCTGCAGCCCCTCAAACCCCTCTAGCAAATCCCGACAGTGAAAACCATGGAGAAGCCTCGACGTCCACAAGGCACGCCCGCTTAGATATTAACAAGGTAGACTAAAGTCACTCGAGTAGTACCGCGTCTTAGTATGACCACCCCCGGTATTTGTGTGACCCTGTATCGCCACAATTAAAAGCTATTTGCTTGTGTGCCCCTATTTTAATAGTATCCATGCATAAGTATGTTGGTGTACGGTTGCATTTTTAATTCCGAACGTAGCTACCAAAAACCAACCTCGACGACTCAAAGTTTGTGCTAAGAGTAAACCTTTTGGTTTCAGCTAATAGGAATGATATTTTCAAAACAACTCTTAGCAAATCTCGAGGACGAGATTTTTTTGAAGGGAGGTAGTGTTGTAACACCCCCAAAAAAATTAACCATGTTTTGTTTATTAAAATTTTGCCAGGAAATTAATTTTTCATTTTTCTGGATTTATTTTTGATCTCAGAACCTCTCTTTTCTTCTAAGTTGTGGAGTTTTTACCCCAAGTGAAAACTTTCCAATTATTATTGGACTTGTTTACCCTCTCAAATAAAACAATTCTTTTATGAGTGGGATTATTTATATAATTGTTTTTCCCTGAGCTTTATTTCTCTAAAATGGTTTTTCATAATTTTTAGGGTCCCATTTGCACTGCAACCCTTTGATAAATTCATTTAAAAATCCCACAAAAATTTGGGGATGACATATGATGTCCCTAAATCACTTTTATGCAAAAATATCCTTTGGTACTTTGAAGATTTTGAGCTTTACCCCTAGTTTTCAAATCTGGTCCAATTGCACTTTTGCACTGCAATCTATTTGATTATTTCTTTAAAACTTCCACCAAAATTAGGGGAGGTCAGTCGGAGTATATTATTCATCTTGGTGCAAAAACCCACTAATGTTCTTTGAAAAATTTGAGCAAATCATCCTCTTTTGCTCTCCGGTCCAGTTTGGCATTTTCTACTGCAATCATATTTTAACTTGCCCTTTTTCCCATGATTCTTTTTTTTGCTTATAGACCACCCTACAAAACCCTTAAGTCCAGGAGAATGGACCCATTGGAGTATTTTTGGTCCATGAGACTATGCCCTTTTCTTTCTGTCCAGAAATGGTTTTCACAAAAACTTGCACTAACAAGTTTCTATATTTGACAGACTAACCTTGCCACCCTCTTTAGCATCTAAAGATACTGTGATCTGGAGATTTTGGCCACCCCAAGAGTTGCCTAGATGCCCTTAGATTTTTGTCAAACACCTTGTGTGCATGGCCAGTTTTGGCATGGTTTTTAGTTAGCATTGTAAACTTGATCCTCTGACCTAACTAACTTGTCCACTAAGCTCCTAGCTAACCCTAACCCAGGCCTGCTAATCCCCAGCCTCATCCTAGCCCTCTAGCACGCTCTGGCATTGCATTGAGCACGTAGCGTGCATGTGCTAGGCACGCCGAGAGCACGCAATTTGCACGTGTGTGCGCACGGGTCGGCGCGTCTGGCCCCTGGCCTTTGCTCACCTGCAGAGCCACGGCCGTCCTCGTCCACTACCTAGAACGCTCCAGGCCGCCCCTGGAGCCCCACAGTGCCACCGTCAGGTCGGCCACGGTGGCTAGTGGCCAGCCACAGTGGGCTCCTACCATGGACGGCGCCGCCCGAGACACACGCGTGCGCCAGCTGCCCTCTAGAGCCGTCCGAGCTCATCCACAAGCTCGTCTGCAAGCGCTCGTCGCCGCCACATCCTCCTGCAGCAACAGAATGGTAGTTCGCCGATGTTCTTATCCATGGCCGCTGTCGGAACCGACCTCGACCTCCTATATAAGGGGCCCCGAGTCCATCCAGTCCCTCAGGCGACCTCAAGCCACCCCACCTAGCACCCCCATAGCCGGCAATCGACCAGAAAAGGTCTTCTTCCTCGTCTCCGGCCAGTCCGGCCGCCGCCACGTTTTGGTCCCGCTCGTCGCACCTAGAGCCTCCCCTCCCCTTTCAGCACCGTCGTTCGACTCGTCTCGATCTTGTGGAGCCGCCCAACCACTCAACTCCGTCGGGGAGCCACCGTAGCCCAAACCCCCAATCCACCAGTAGCTGCCGTCCGCCGCGGAGCTCGCTGTCGGCGACTCCCTTCGTCCCCACCTACCTAACGACCACCAGGAGGACCACGCTGGACTGGCTAATCCATCCCTGCCCTCGGGAGCCCGCGGGGAGCCGCCGTTCGCCAGAGCCCCGCCTCATTTCGGCCATAGGAGGAAGGAGGAGGGGGCGACCGGTCAAACCTGACCAGTGGGCCCCCTGGACCCACTGTTAGTGACCACGGGCCGGTCCACGCTGGCTTAAGTGAAGGCGTAAACACAGAGTACGTCTTCGACATGTTTTTTTAGTTTGAAACATTTTTCTTTTTCTGTTTTTTTAACAGAAAGTTGACTAAACTTTGACTGGCTATAACTTTTTAAATATAACTCCAAATGAGTTGATTCTTTTTACTACCTCTCTCAAATTTCACCTAGTTTATTTTAAGATTCATTTCAAAAAAATTCAGACAACTTTTTGTACTGTTTTTAAAGTTTGTGTTGATTTGAATATTTTTCAAAATAGGATTTTTGGAGAGAGAAGAAAACTTTCAAAAGTTTTAGGATGCACCCTGCCTCTACACAACTTGAAGGCAAGCATTCTGAACCCTGGCATAATATTGTCGTATGTTGTTTGATACGGTTACGACACCCTTTGTCTCGGAGTTTTTGTTATTTTATGTGATGATATGAACATACTCATAAGTGCATATTGATGATTTCGTGCTATTGGAATTTGATACGTTGTGATAGCAATCATCCTCGTATGCCTTTCATGCCTATCGGAAGAAATCAGGGAAAGCCTATGTTTGGGTAGACACGAGCTTCTCTCTGGTCTTTGTCGAGATGGTTGTGTCCGGTATGGCATAGTAAGGTATGATGAGTTGTGATTCTGTCTGTTGGTTGAAAATACATCAGTTATGCTAATCATGCAGGGAATACTAAAACCTCCTGAGTCGGCCGTAGATCGAGTCTTGTTGCAGTAACCCCCATACTTGTTTCGTACTACCACTTGTCCCTGCCACAAGTAGGGTACGGTTCAGTAAGCTATCAACCCCTTTCTTGGCACACACCGTACAGAGAGGCCATGGTGGAAGATACCGGCTGCATCCGGTAGGCAGGCCACCTGGTCCGGGGGCATGAGTGTTTCCGGTTGGGACTGAGAGGGGGGCACCCCTTAGTAGCGCGCGGTATAAATTTGATCCCATGCTAATCGAGGTTGTAGCCTCCCCACTTAGAGTTTTACTTGACAGGTGTCGTGGGTGATTCCAGACACCGGTAAGTTAAGCTGGTGTGTGCGGGTCAGGTGTGTTTTCAATTGAAAGACCGTAGACGGAATTAGTCCCAATGGACTAAAGGAATCCGTTACTCGTGGGTAAAGAGTACACCCTCTGCAGAGATTAAATACCTATTCGAATAGCCGTGTCCATGGTTAAGGACTACAGTCTGGGTTGGGTCAAGTGTCGGTCTTAGTGTCGTTCTTCGGAGGAAAAACGGCTAAACCAAAACTTGGATTATGACTTGTGACTCATGATGATTATGATTATTATTATTATGGACTAACCCTTTATATTATTTGAATTATTGAGTATCCCTGGGACGGTTCTACCTCCTGGGTATTCACTGTGGTTATTCTCTTATAAGCCCTTTATGTAGTGTCGCACAGACGCCCGACTGTGGCATGTTTGTTATTGATTTACTTTATAAGCCCTTTATGTGGTGTCGCACAGACGCCCGATTGTGGCATGTTTGTTAGTAATTTACTTTATAAGCCCTTTATGTGGTGTCGCACAGATGCCCAACTGTGCCATGTTTGTTACTTATTTACTTTATAAGCCATTTATGTGGTGTCGCCTAGACGCCCGACTGAGGCATGCTTTATATCATTATCCTTTCGAGGCATCGCTTCAGACACCCGATTGGTGCATTTTATTTCTACTCCATTATTGCATAATCATGTTGTATATAAATAACCTGCGTGCATGCATCAAGGATTTTATTTGGTGACTGACATCGTGATCATAGAGTATTTTAGAGCATGATTATCATTTGTATATTATACATGTGTTCATAATGTTTGCGAGTACATTTAAAAGTACTCACTGGCTTGTCCCTGGCTATTGTCTTGGCCAGATTTCTTGCATGGAGAGGAGTGTTGCGATGGTAGCCCCGGAACCCACACACTGGTGATAGCAGTCTCGCGAAGATAGGAGTTATCCAGGTGAGCTGTTCCTGTGGGAAATGGAGCCCCACAGACGCTGATGGACAACAAACCGCTTCCGCCATCAACCACTAGAAACCATTTGTTGTACTCATAGGCAAGAATGGTCTTGTACTACATCTTATGTACTTTGCTTGGAATGTCTGTATCAAGTTGGTGCCTCATCAGCTAACAGTAATCTTGGGGCTGGTGAGCACAAGGGCCATTTTCTGGGAAATTAATATCCCAAAAATCCGGTCCTCACAAGAGATCACCGCGGTCCTGCTTTTCTTTGCAACCGCTCGCTTGTGCTGCTTCAAGGAGGCCACCGCAGACCTCGTGGTGACCCCTGGAGGGCGCGGCACCTCTACCACCGGGGGCTCATCATCATCGTCATCGTCCGGAAGGTCACGCAGGAGCTCCCTTTGTTCCGGGGCAGAGGACTCGTCCACAACCTCGTCCTCGGTGGCCTCGGAGGATTGGCAATCGGAGGAGAGGAGCACCAAGATAATAGGCGGCAAGGAAGACACCAGCCGCACAAACCCGAGCTCATCGAAGACAGGCATGGACGCGACGACCTCCTCGACATCATCACGACAGTACAGTGGAAGCCAGTCCTCCGGAGGGTCGCTCAGGTCCTTTCCCGTCAAGTAGAGCAATACCTTGTTCAGCTCCTCCTTGGGAAGGGGATCTCGGCCCAGGCGGATCTTGTCGTCATCACCACCAAGCTTCCACAAGGGACGGGGTGGTCTTGAAGCAGCGCGACATGCTGCTTCAGGAACTCCCTGATGAGCATGGCCCCTGTCAGCTTCGCGTCCTTCAGCTCCTTGTCCATCGTCCTCACGAACGGCGTCAAGGAAGGGTCGGTGATCTTCTCAGATTTCCACCACTTGTCGAGGACAGGGAAGGCAGTCGGTAGCTCCAGCGAGCTCTGGGAGCTCTTGGCATCCATCAACACCCACCTCTTCACGGCATCCTCCACCTTCTTCCCGACGTGGGAGATTGCGTTGCCACCCCACGCCGCGACAAAATCAATGCACCCGACCGGATTGTTGCCGGTCTTGCAAAGATAGAAGAAACAGAAGGCATCACCCCCATGAACGCCTCACAATAGAAGGCAAAGACGGACAGAAGGAGGATGGAGTTGGCATGGATGTGGAGTGCTTGGAGACCATACTGATGAAGGATGGCAAAAAAGAAGGGGGAGAACGGAGTTACCAGCCCGAAGAAGACGTTGTGCATAAAGAAGGGGAAGAAGTTACTGCCCACGGGCTCCGGGGCAGCGGTGGCGACCCGGAGCGCGGTCTTCCCCCACTGATTTTCGTTGCTCACCATCAGGAGGCGTGTTGTCTGGAGCTTCTCTCCAGTCATGTAGGGCGCCATCAGCCCTGGCTCGTACCAGGCGGCGCCGGCAGCCGAGGAGGAAGTCGTGGCTTTTTCAGCGGCCATCAGGCAGAAGGTTTGATGCGGAATCGGCAGATCTGGTGAGCTCTTCCGCTGTGGGGAGAAGGGGATTTGGAGCAAGACGAAGAAGGAGCAATGAAAGCCTGGCGGCAGGCGGCACCCCTTTTTGTCAGACTGGAGCAGTTGCCGAGGCAGCGTGGGGAAACGGAGTCGCCCACGTCCAATCAATCGCCACGCGTCATCAAGGTTGCAGGCAGTTAGGGCCCGCGGTGCTCCGCACTTGCCCTTTGGCTTCGCCTGGAATCCAAGTCCGAGCGCGCCTTGGGCCCGGGGTCTACTGTCGGCATCCTGGATTTGGGGGTATCTAGTCCTGCCTGCCTGTGGCCCACCCCATGGCTCCATCGATGGCCTGGTACGGCCCAGCTTCGACATCAACACCACAAGACCCTCGCGAGGGGCCAAGCCTCGCGAGGCGGACGACGCCAAGACCCCTGAAGGAGTTGGCATCCTCTGGAGGGCTCCTGAGGGGCGGAGAGTTCTATGCAGCTACCTCATGAGGCTCGGCTGACGTGAGCCATGACGACCAAGGCCAGGCGGGCGCCAGGCGGGTGCAGAGTGCAGGTTTCCTCTTCGGTGCAAGCGGGGCAAGCCACAGGCGCGGAGTCCCGAGGAATCGGCCAAAGGTTTCCATTCTGGTGCAACAAGACCAAGACCACCAGGACGGCAGGACGAAGGTCATCACCGAGCCCACCATAGCATCACGACCAAAGGCTTTTCGCAGGCGAAGACCACTTTTGTCAGGATAGACTGTACTACTTGTCCCCTTTCAAATCCCGCCATTGTGGAATCCCTTCCCGCTCATATTTGGAAGGAGGACGAAGGCCACTATATATAGGACTTAGCCACCACCATAGTGAGAGAGATCCATTCCACCCCGAGCATCACACAAGCTCAAGAACACCTCACCTCTTGAGGCTTGTTCATCCTTTGTACTAGTTCATCCATAGCCCCTCGAGGCAATCCACCACACCACACTAGAGTAGGGTATTACACCACAACGGTGGCCCGAACTAGTATAAATCTCTGTGTCTTTGTGTCTCTGTGAGCTCTACGCGCTAGGCTAGGGAGGATCACGAGTAGGCAGGCTGGACAGGTTGAGATCTCCGCACGCACCCCAGAGTTTGAACCTCTCAAGGGTTGCCGGATCCCGAAATCCGACAGAATCCTCTGCTAGAATCATACTCGTTAATTAGGAAGAGAGGTGGAGACAATGCGTGAAAGACATGCCTAAAGATAATGTGTGTGCGGGAGACACGTGGGCATGTCTATGTATATAGAAAGGGTCGATGGGGATTGTGCGTGTGTATGCTTGTGAGAGGAAGAGTGCTTGTGATAAAGGTTAGTGAAAACAGTCATAAATGGTTACAAGAGTGAGGGAGGGAAATATCAAGAGCATGTCTGCGAGAAAGACACCTGGGGAGAGAGTATGTGAGAGACCACTGATGGATATACACCGCGTGCGCGTATGTGTGAGAGCGAAAGTTAGTGTGTGTGAGGAGGGGCGTATGGAGAGTGAAACTACACATAAAAGACTGATATACACATTGATTAAAAATATAAATTGTATCGAAATATTAGGATGGGATCATGATATTTGCAATTCATGTAAGGAACGGTCATTGATCCATCAGACATCTATATTCTATCGAATTTGAGCATGTCTATGTTCTTATTCGACATAATTGATCCACAGAGTTAGTATTTTGAACTCCAGACAATGCATCGTGTTAGCAATCGAATATAAACGTGAGTATAGTTTATGTTGTGTGTGTAAAGCACATTATACATACAAAAGTTACACAATGAACATTATAAATAGCTAGCTATGAACTAGCATACATTTGAATTCAACTTAAGGTGGTTTAAAAAATTCGAATTCAACACGAAGTCCATTCAATTATTTGAATACGATGTCATGGCATTTGTAAATCATACCTAAATTATGGGGGCACCAGTCTTTGCTCTTCTTTTGTACATAATAGCATATATAGTCGTGTACAAAATAGATTCAAAATTACCCCCTCCATTCCAAAAGAATCATAGTTATAGGATTTTCAAGTGTCGAAATTTCAAAAAGAAGCGCATAATTTAATGAGGTTTTCAAACATACAAGGTCAAATTTAACGTTGTCTATTTAGGTCAATCCTCAAAGTTCAGGAGTACTCCCTCCGTTTTTATTTAGTCCGCGTATTAGCTTTGGTAAAAGTCAAGCTTTATAAACTTTGACCAAGTTTATAAAGAAAAAATTAACATAGCAATAACAAATCAAGAAAAATAGATTTATTATTGAATGTACTTTCACATCATATAGATTTGTTATGATAAATGTTTATATTATTTTTTATAAACTTGGTCAAACTTTATGAAATTTGACTTAAGTCAACTCTAATATGCAGAGTAAATAAAAATGGAGGGAGTACTCTAAACATGAATGCTTCTATTTCAACATTTCAAACGAAGCACCAAAAGAGCCTCTACTCGCCCGAAACCGCATGAGACCAATGTTTGGTAGAAGGAAATTACTTTTCTAACTCCGACCTGTGAAACCTACCGGCCCGACGTCCAAAGGTCTAAACCGGGGTAGGTTTGTAGCTTCATCTAGATGCCACACAACCTCCTCCGAAAAACATTCATACACCAGGCCGCCTAAGCACACATGCGTGATAGGTCCATTTTGCATCATGTTTACCTATTGTTATTTATGTTGTTTTGTTGCATAATAATGCTTTTTGGAGTAATTCTAATGCCTTTTCTCTCATATTATGCAAGGTATACACAAAAGGCGAGAATTCTAGCAGCTGGAAATTTGGACCTGAAAAAGCTACATCAGGCTACCTATTCTGCACAACTTCAAATGAGTTGAAACTTTACGAGGATTTTTTATGGAATAAATAACAATTTTTGGAGTCAATAAGTACCAGAGGGGGGCCACCAGGTGGGCACAACCCACCTGGGCGCGCCAGGGAGCCCAGGCGCGCCCTGGTGGGTTGTGCTCCCCCGAGCCCACCTATGGTGCCCCTCTTCTGGTACATAAGTCATTTTGACCTAGAAAAAATAAGGAGAGGACTTTCGGGACGAAGCACCGCCATCTCGAGGCGGAACTTGGGCAGGATCACTTTTGCCCTCCGGCAGAGTGATTCCGCCAGGGGAACTTCCCTCCCGGAGGGGGAAATCATCGTCATCATCAACACCAAAAACTCTTACATCTTGGGGAAGGCTATCTTCATCAACATCTTCAACAACACCATCTCCTCTCAAACCCTAGTTCATCTCTTGTGTTCAATATTTGTACCAGAACTATAGATTGCTGCTTGTGGGTGACTAGTAGTGTTGATTACATCTTGTAGTTGATTACTGTATGGTTTATTTGGTGGAAGATTATATGTTCAGATCCATTATGCTATTTAATACCCCTATGATCTTGAGCATGATTATCATTTGTGAGTAGTTAATTTTGTTCTTGAGGTCACGGGAGAAATCATGTTTTAAGTAATCAGGTGAACTTGATATGTGTTCGATATTTTGATGATATGTATGTTGTGATTCCCTTAGTGGTGTCATGTGAATGTTAACTACATGAGACTTCACCATTTGGTCCAATGGGAATGCATTGTGGAGTAGTTATTAGATGATGGGTTGCGAGAGTGACAGAAGCTTAAACCCTAGTTTATGCGCTATTCCGTAAGGGACCGATTGGATCCAAAAGTTTAATGCTATGGTCAGAAGTTATTCTTAATACTTTTCTTGTAGTTGCGGATGCTTTCTAGGGGGTTAATCATAAGTAGGAGGTTTGTGCAAGTAATAACAGCACCTAAGCACCGATCCAACCACATACCAAATTATCAAAGTAGCGAACATGAATCGAACCAACATGATGAAAGTGACTAGATGAAATTCCCGTGTACCCTCAAGAACACCTTGCCTATCATAAGAGACCGTTTTGGCCTGTCCTTTGCCTCAAAAGGATTGGGCTACCTTGCTGCATTTTTGTTACTACTACCGTTACTTGCTCATTACAAATTATCTTGCTATCAAACTACTCTGTTACATACAATTTCAACACTTGCAGACATTACCATGCTGAAAACCACTTGTCATTTCCTTCTGCTCCTCGTTGGGTTTGACACTCTTACTTATCAAAAAGGCTACAATTGACCCCATATACTTGTGGGTCATCAAGGCTATTTTCTGGTGCCGTTGCCGGGTAGTGAAGCGCTTTTCGTAAGTGTAAATTGGTAAGGAAACATTATTACTATGTGCTAAAATTTATTGTCACTTGTTACTATGGAAAACAATCCTTTGAGGGATTTGTTCAGGGTATCTTCACCTCGACCGGAACCACAATTAGTTGCTCCTCAACCTACTGCACCTACTGAAAATATTGAATATGAAATTCCTTTGGGTATGGTAGAACAACTACTAGCTAATCCTTATGCAGGAGATGGAACCGAACATCCTGATATGCACTTAATATATGTGGATGAAATTTGTGGATTGTTTAAGCTTGCAGGTTTTCGTGGATATGAAGCTAAGAAGAAGGTTTTCCCTTTATCTTTGAAAGGAAAGGCATTGACATGGTATAGTTTATGCGATGATATTGGATCTTTGAACTGGAATCGGTTGAAATTGGAATTCCATCAAAAATAGTATCCTATGCATCTAGTTCATCATGATTGGAATTATATATATAATTTTTGGCCTCGTGAAGGAGAAAGTATTGCTCTAGCTTGGGGGAGGCTTAAGTCAATGTTATATTCATGCCCCAATCATGAGCTCTCAAGAGAAATTATTATCCAGAATTTTTATGCTCGTCTTTCTCGTAATGATCAATCCATGCTTGATACTTCTTGTACAGGTTCTTTTCTGAACAAGAATATTGAATTCCGGTGGGATCTTTTAGAAAGAATTAAATGCAACTCTGAAGATTGGGAACTCGATGAAGGTAAAGAGTCAGGTATTGAACCTATGTTTGATTGTGTTAATTCTTTTATGAATACTGATGCTTTTCAAAAGTTTAGCACTAAATATGGACTTGACTCTGAGATAATAGCTTCCTTTTGTGAATATTTTGCTACTCATGTTGATCTCCCTATGGAGAAGTGGTTCAAATATCACCCACCTATTAAAGAATAAATTAAAGAACCAGTAAAAGCTAAAGAAGAAACTATCATTTACAATGTTGACCTAGTTGTTCCAACTGCTTATATTGAAAACCCACCTTTCCCTGTTAGGATGAAGGAACATGCTAAAGTTTCAACTGTGGTCAACAAAAGTTATATTAGAACACCTAAACCATCTAAACAAATCAAAGTTGAACGTAGTGTTGCTATGGTTAAAGATATCTTGGTCGATAATATTGATGGGCATGTTATTTACTTCTGTGTTGAAGCTGCTAGAATTGCCAAACCCGATGAAAAAGATAAACATAGACCAGTTGTTGGCATGCCTGTTGTCTCAGTTAAGGTAGGAGATCACTGTTATCATGGTTTATGTGATATAGGTGCTAGTGTGAGTGTTATTCCTTTTTCCTTATATGAGAAATTATGAATGATATAGCACTCGCTAAAATGGAAGACATAAATGTTACTATTAAGCTTGCCAATAGAGATACTATATCGCCAATTGGGATTGTTAGAGATGTTGAAGTCTTGTGTGGGAAAATAAAATACCCTACTGATTTTCTTATTCTTCGTTCCCCACAAGATGACTTTTGTCCCATTATCTTTGGTAGACCTTTCTTGAACACTATTAATGCTAAAATAGATTGTGAGAAACAAATTGTCGGTGTTAGCTTTGGTGATGAATCTCATGAATTTAATTTTTCCAAGTTTAGTAGAAAACCTCATAAGAAAGATTTGCCTAGTAAGGATGAAATTATTGGTCTTGCTTCTATTGTTGTACCTCCTACTGATCCTTTAGAACAATATTTTCTAGACCATGAAAATGATTTGCATATGCGTGAAAGAAATGAAATAGATAGAATCTTGTTCGAATAACAACCTCTGCTTAAACACAATCTACCTATTAAACCTCTAGGAGGTCCTCCTCCACCCAAAGGTGATCTTGTGTTTGAATTAAAACTAATTTCCAGACACTTTGAAATATGCTTATCTTGATGAGAAAAAGTTATATCCTGTTATTATTAGTGCTAACCTTTCAAAACATGAAGAAGAAAGATTATTGAAAGTTCTAAGGAAGCACCAAGCTATTATTGGATATACTCTTGATGATCTTAAGGGCATTAGTCCCACTCTATATCAGCACAAGATTAATATGGAACCTGATGCTAAACCCGTTGTTGATCACCAACGTCGGTTAAATCCGAAAATGAAAGAAGTGGTTAGAACGTAAATATTGAAACTTCTCGAAGCAGCTATAATCTATCCTATAGCTGATAGAAGATGGGTAAGTCCTGTTCATTGTGTCCCTAAGAAGGGAGGTATAACTGTTGTTCCTAATGATAAGAATGAACTTATTCCACAAAGAATTGTCACAGGCTATAGAATGGTAATTGATTTTAGAAAAATTAATAAAGCAACGAGAAAAGATCATTACCCTCTACCTTTTATTGATCAAATGCTAGAAAGATTATCTAAGCACACACATTTTTGCTTCCTTGATGGATATTCTAGTTTTTCAAAAATACCTGTTTCACAACCTGATCAAGAAAATACCACTTTTACTTGTCCTTTTGGAAATTTCTTATAGACGTATGCCTTTTAGTTTATGCAATGCACCTGCTACCTTTCAAAGATGTATGACTGCTATATTCTCTGATTTTTGTGGAAAGATTGTTGAGGTTTTCATGGATGACTTTTCTATTTATGGGAAGTCTTTTGATGATTGTTTAAGCAATCTTGTTCGAGTGTTGCAGAGATGTGAGCAAACAAATCTTGTCTTGAATTGGGAGAAGTGCCCCTTCATGGTTAACGAAGGTATTGTTTTGGGCCATAAAATTTCTGAAAGAGGCATTGAGGTGGACAAAGCCAAGGTTGATGCAATTGAGAAAATGCCATGTCCTAAAGATATCAAAGGTATTCGTAGTTTCCTTGGTCATGTTGGTTTCTATAGGAGATTTATCAAAGACTTTTCTAAAATTTCTAGGCCTCTTACAAATCTTTTGCAAAAGGATATTCCTTTTGTTTTTGTGATGATTGCTTGGAAGCCTTCGAAAACTCAAGAAAGCCTTCATTTCTGCACCCGTTGTTCAACCACCTGATTGGAACTTGTCTTTTGAGATTATGTGTGATGCTAGTGATTATGCTCTTGGTGCTGTTCTAGCACAACGAGTTGATAAAAAATTAAATGTTATCCATTATGCTAGTAAAACTCTAGACAGTGCTCAACGAAATTAAGCTACTTCTGAAAAAGAGTTCTTAGCAGTGGTGTTTGCTTGTGATAAATTTAGATCCTACATTTTTATTCCAAAGTGACCGGTCACACCGATCATGCTTCTATAAAATATCTTATGGAAAAGAAAGATGCTAAACCTAGACTCATTAGGTGGGTTCTTCTGCTACAAGAGTTTGATTTGCACATCACTGGTAGAAAAGAAGCAGAGAACCCCGTAGCTGATAACTTGTCTAGGCTTAAAAATATTCTTGATGACCCACAACCTACTAATGATAGCTTTCCTGATGAACAGTTAGTTGCAATAAATGTTTCTAATAGTACACATTGGTATGATGACTATACTAATTATATTGTTGCTAAATACATACCACCTAGCTTTACATACCAACAAAATAAAAAATTCTTCTATGATTTAAGACATTATTTTTGGGATGACCCACATCTTTATAAAGAAGGAGTAGATGGTATTATTAGACGTTGTGTACCTGAGCGTGAACAGGAACAAATCCTAGGAAATGTCACTCTGAAGCTTATGGAGGACATCACGCATGAGACAGAACCGCTCATAAGGTATTGCAATCTGGGTTTTGATTGGCCTACTCTCTTCAAGGATGTCTGTAAGTTCGTCTTATCTTGTGATGAATGTCAAAGAATAGGTAATATCGGTAAGCGTCAAGAAATGCCTGTGAATTATTCACTTGCTGTTGAACCATTTGATGTTTGGGGATTTGATTTCATGGGACCTTTTCCTTCCTCTAATGGGTATACTCATATTTTGGTTGATGTTGATTATGTTACTAAGTGGGTAGAAGCTATTCCAACTAGTAGTGTTAATCACAACACCTCTATTAAAATGCTTAAAGAAGTTATTTTCCCAAGGTTTGGAGTCCCTAGATATTTAATGACTGATGGTGGTTCACACTTTATTCATGGTTCTTTTCGTAAAATGCTTGCTAAGTATGATGCTAACCATAGAATTGCATCACCTTATCATCCTCAGTCTAGTGGTCAAGTTGAACTTAGCAATAGGGAAATAAAACTAATCCTACAAAAGACTGTCAATAGGTCCCGAAAGAATTGGTCTAAGAAACTAGATCATGCACTTTGGGCTTATAGAACAGCATATAAAAATCCAAGGGTATGTCTCCTTATAAAATGGTTTATGGAAAAGCTTGTAATTTTGCCTCTTGAGTTAGAACATAAAGCATATTGGGCAATTAAAGAACTCAACTATGATTTACTTGCTGGTGAAAAGAGGTTATTTGATATTAGCTCATTAGATGAATGGAGAACCCAAGCTTATGAAAATGCGAAGTTATTCAAAGAAAAAGTTAAAAGATGGCATGATAAAAAGAATCCAAAAGAGTGAGTTCAAGGTTGGAGAATATGTTCTTTTGTACTCTCATTTGAGATTCTTTGCAGGAAAACTCCTCTCCAAATGGGAAGGACCCTATGTTATCGAGGAGGTTTATTGATCTGGAGCTATCAAAATAAATAATGCCGAAGGTACTAATCCTAAGGTTGTTAATGGGCAACGAATAAAACATTATATCTCAGGTACGCCCATTAATGTTGAAAGCAATATTATCCAAACTATGACACCGGAAGAGCACATGAAAGAAACCTTCCGGAACACTCCAGAATCGTGAAGAAAATGAGGTACGTGATACGGTAAGTAAACAGACTCCAAAAATCCGCAAAAATATTTTTTGTTAGTTTCAGAATATTTAAAAAATTAGGAAAATAGGAAACTACCAGGAAGGTGACCCTGGTGGGCACAAGCCAGGCACGCCCAGGTGGGTTGTGCCCACCTCGAGTACCTTCTGGACTCCGTTTTTCTTTCGTTTGCATGTTTCCCAAGATAAAAAAGTATTTGTATACCCCCCGAACCTGTTGACCTCCGTATCGCGGAGAAATCTCTTGTTTTCTTTTCTTGTTGTTTTTTGTTAGATCTGTTAAGCCATGCATCATGTCTTCTCCCTCCTCCAACACTGAAGAAGGTGATGTTTGGCTGCTTCAGGTAGAGTCCAGGGGAGAGGGATATGAAGGGGTCGCTATGGAGGAAGACGAGGGAGACTCGTTTGGAATTCACCCTCCAACCTCTGAGAGGGGCACTCTAGCTGGCATCTCCACTCATCCTAACCCCCATCTAGCCATGAGGCCAATAAACAATCAAGAGGGCCCAAGAGATTAGGAAGAACTCCCTACAAGGAGACCTCTACACAGGTTACATCAAAACAATTTTCACAATTTGATTCATAATTATGGGTTCGAAAACACTCCTCGTGTGCATATATCGTCCAATTGGAACATATCTCGTCCAAGAGAAAGTGATGCAGGGACAAACTCTTGGGGCGCGGAAAATAAGCATATCATGGATGAAGTAGAGAAGAACATTGAGCTACTTCATCAAACTCTTCGGGAGATTCATAGCTTAAGAGAAACACTCAGAGATATATTGGACAAGATCGCCACTACTTCATCACCACCACCTCTTGCATCACCAAAAAATAAAATTAAGTATCGGGTATGGGCACTCCCCTTGGCTTTCGCCAAGCTTGGGGGAGGTGCCCCGATATCGTATCGTCTCCACTATCTTTTGCCTTTACTTTTCTTAGTTCGATCCATAGTTATCTTTTTCTTTAGATGAATAAAAGTTTGGTTCGATCCTTTCTTTTTGAGAGTTTGCTTAGTGATCTATCTTGCTAATCGTGTGCGATATATATAATAAAGTTTAGTTTGAGTTTTGTTTATTTTACTTTCATGTTTCAGTAAAAAGAAAGGAAATAAATGAAAAAAAGCATGTGCTAATCTTATGGTAAGTGATGACATTACACAAGGAAAAGTATAAGTAGAAACTTTTATTGTAGATTGACAAACACAGGAATGGTCAATGATGCAACTCATGAAAGAATTAATAAGGGAAGGGAAGATTCACATGCAAATACACTATCCTAGAAATCTTTTGTGATTGTGAGCACCCATCAAAATATTATATGCCAAAATTGTTGACGCTGGACAAGGAAGACAACATAATGATTTATGTTTGTTCATATTCACATAGAAGCTATATTGTCATAGATCCTTCAACATGTGGTGTTTGCCCCTATCTTTGCTAGCCAAAAATTCCACACTAAGTAGAGATACTACTTGTGCATCCAAAACCCTTAAACCCAAATCTTGTTTTGAGAGTCCACCATACCTACCTATGGATTGAGTAAGATCCTTTAAGTAAGTTGTCATCGGTGCAATAAGGCAATAAAAATTGCTTCTAGAAGTGTTAGATCATTTAGCATAAGAGAAAATTGAGTGTTGTATGAACTAGTGATGGTGAAGAATAAAAGCGACAGACTTCATAATAAAGGTTGCCAATATAACATGAAGTTCTCTTGCACTAAATGGTTGAGCATAGAAACAAAATGCGCATGGCAACCTCTGCTTCCCTCTGCGAAGGGTCTATCTTTTACTTTAAATGTATTTACTTTCATGCAGGAGTCAAAGTTTTTCTCTCTATTCCCCTTTATTTTCTCCTTTGGCAAGCATCATGTGGTGAGGAAAGATCTAGGCACATATATCCAGTTGAATATGGGTAGCATGAGTTATTATTGTTGACACCACCCTTGAGGTGAATACGTTGGGAGGCGAAACTATAAGCCCTTATCTTTCTATGTGTCCGGTTGAAACGTTTTGCTCATGTGTACGCGGTGAGTGTTAGCAATCATAGAAGGCTAAATGATGGTTGAGTATGTGAACTTGCCAAAAGGCTCCGATACGTGACCCTTCCTGAAAAGATGATGAAGGTTCCAATAGAGTTTACACTTTATACTTCAATGTTGTGATGAATTGTTACTTGTTCATGAGAAATCTATGATAAAAGTTCAGTAATAAAAGTTATATGTTAAAGTTTGTTGCTGTCATAATAAGTTACATGATCCTGCTATGTCCATATTTTTGTTTTTATCGACACCTCTCTCTCTCTCTCTAACCATGTGGACATGTTTTTCGATTTCGGTTTTTGCTTGAGGACAAGCGAGGTCTAAGCTTGGCGGAGTTGATACGTCCATTTTGCATCATGTTTACTGTAACACCCTCAGTGTCATGCTAGAGTAATCCCCTGTTAATGGTGCCAGGTCACCATGCTTACTGAGCTAATTATCACTTGATGAAAAATCAAAGTCAAATTCAAATTCAAATTATGAGGAGAACTCAAAATTTCTCAAACATGAAAACAAAAATGTTCATCATGTGCCAAATATTCCACAACTAATATTGGTGGTGAACCAACATTTTTGCAAAGGGTTTGAGTGGCCTAAACTATTTAAAACATTGACCTAAGGAATAAATTAAATGCCCTTTTTAATTTATAAAATTGGCAACTATTCCAAAAGCCTCCCAACCTTTTTGAGGCAGTGCACTTTAATTCTTTGAAATTGTTTTGGCCAGTGGCATAATTTTGCAAAGTCAATTGTGGCTAAAAGAAAATGCAAAAGCTGCTGGAAAAGAAAAAGAAAAACAACAAAAGGAAAAAAAGAAAAGGAGAAGTAGAGGGGAGAGAGAGGCCCTCTGCCTCACTCAGGCTTCGGCCCACCCGACCAAGCTGGCCCAACAGGCCGGCCCACACCCCCCCTGGGCCGTCGCTCTCCCCCTTCCCCTGTTCAATCGACCGAGGGCGCGCGCCCGCGCGTCGCCGCCGGACCACCTCGCCGTCGACGGGAGGGGATAAGGCCGCCCCGACGCCTCGGCCCCCTCGCCTCCCACTTGCCCACTTGCCCCCTTTCTCTCTCTCTTCTCTCGCCCACGCGCTCGCTCCGCCCCTCCTCTCCTACAGATCCGCGGCCCGAGCGCAGTCGCCGCCGCCCTCCGTCGTTGTCGCGGGCACCGGCGGCCCCGCGCCCGCTGACCTTGACGGTGAGCTCTGCCGTCATCCTCTCCATCGATCGGTGGCCTCAGCTGGAGTTGGGGAGCACCGAAGCGCCGGATCCCTTTCGTCCACGTCTCCGGTCATCGCCGCCCTTCTTCGTCTCCGGCGCCGTCTCTGCTGCTACTAAGCCTCCGAGGGCCACCATGCGTGCCGCAAGGTGAGCCCCTTTTCCTTCCCCCCTCTCTTTTGCTCCCGTACGTGCCCAGAATGGCTGGGCCCGCCATGGCCGAGCCGAGCTCCGCCAACGAGCTCGTTGCCGTCGTTGTGACCGTCGACACGCTCGCCTGAGCTCATAGTTGTGCTACTGGGGTACCCAGGAGCCCAACGCGCACGCGCACGCTCCCTCCCGTGCCTCCTAGCATCATCCCCGATGAGCTTCGGAATGCATCGCCGCGGAGCTCGCCGCCGACGAGGCTCCGGTGACCTTTTGGTCACGGGCTCAAGCCCGTTGGACTCGCCGCACCACGGGGATCCCACCCAGCCTTTCCTTTCGTTCCGTCGCACGCTGCTTCGCCTTCGCCATCACACGCCCGAAGCTCGTCGCCACCTTTCTCGTCGCCGGTGATGCTCCGGTCGTCCCCGACTCCGGTCGTCGTCACCATCGTGTGCGCGGCGCCGGGCCGCGCCCTTAGGTCCAAGCCATAGGTCCGGAGGCCCCCTGTAGCGCGGCCCCGGCCAACTCCGGCGAGGCGCCGCTGTCGCCTTGGTCGCCGGGGCCCTCCCCGGCGCAGCCGCCAACATGGATGCGTGGGCCCCATCACCTGAGTCACTGACGTTGGGCCCAGCGGGTCCCAGTTGACTGGGTTGACCCAGTCAACTGCTGACTGGGCAGCCCAGAGACACTGACATACGGGCCCCACCGCGTAATTAGTTTAACCAACGTTTTATTAATTAAAACCTAATTAGTTGCATTTTAGAGACTGACATGTGGGGCCCAACTGCTAACTATCACCTGTTCAATTAAAATAACCCCACTGTTAGCCCTCTCTCTATGACATGTGGGACCCATTGGTCAGTTTGACTAGTCAGCGGGTCTGTTGACCTGCTGATGTCATGCTGACACTCTACTGGCGTCATATTTCATTTTCTGTTAATTTAAACAATTCCAGAAAATGGTTTAATCTTTGAAAATTCATAGAAAATAAACCGTAACTCGGATGAAAATGTTTTCTACATGAAAGTTGCTCAGAAAAACGTGACGAATCCGGATACGCGTTCCATTTACCTGTCAGATACCTCTAAGTATCTGAACATGGAACATTCCCCCTCCGGTCATCTGTCTGACACAGCTCCGGAACCGGGAAAACATTCCTGGTTGAATTCCCCCTTCACCTTTATCGTGTAGGCATACGTTAGGTCACACCCGGCACACCATTTTGCCACGTTATGCTTTGTGATGCTATGTTTGCTTTATATTTACTGTTTCCTCCCCCTCTTCTCTCTGATAGACCCCGAGACCGATGCTGCCCCTGTGATCGACTACGTCGACGACGACCCCTCCTTGCCAGAGCAACCAGTCAAGCCCCCTCTTTGATCATCCCGATATCGCCCATTCCAGTCTCTTATGCTTGCATTAGATTTTACTACTGTTATTGATTGCTCCTATTCTAATGCATAGCCTGCTTTTGTACCGGCTTATTGTTACCTTACCTGCTTATCCTAAACTGCTTAGTATAGGTTGGTGGCCGAGCCATCAGTGACCCCCCACCTTATCCTTGTTGCCCCTGCTTCATCATTGAAGACCTGATCAACGGGATCGAAGACCAGGCCCCGGCACCGCACATCACTTTCCCCTTAGTTGCTCGACACTACTGGGTTACTATCGAGTGCCGAGGGTGAGACCTCTACAGCACTTCAGATGTTAACCCTATAGTGTAGCTATTCGGTCGTGGTCATCGAGGGTGATTTCCTCTTTAACCACTTCTGATACGACTCTGTCGTGCAACCACTCAAGTGTGAACCTAGAGGGTGGTCCCTCTTACATTAACCTTGATGATTACATCGAGTAGAATTCAGCGGGGGTGATTCCTCGGGTTTTCCCCTTGATGTTTGGACACACGATTACTATGGTTACTATGACTTTACACTGAACCATGTTACTAAAGACGGGTTGACCCTGAGGGGTACCCGCGCGAGCATAATTGCGAGTGATGTGGAGTCGGGTTGACCTGGAAGGTGCCCGAGAGATAATTACGAGGCGTGTCCGGGCATTCTTAGCCTTTGCCGCAAGTCCTCGAGACGGGGCAACGGGGTCACATCTTTCGTGAGTCTCTGCTTGTTACCGTGCGTTCCTAATCCACTACGATTTGGATAATTGATCTGAGGGGCCTCTGGCCTGATAGCACTAACCATCACGTGGGCATAGTATGGGCGTTCTGCGTCGTATGCATCAGCCGAAGCTTAATAGACGTCAGCGACTGAGCGGCGCGCGCCGGTTTGGACCGGTAAGAACCTGCCTTTTTAGGGAGGTAGCTAGGTCTGCTCACTGGCCGCGTTCGCAACGTGCAGGAGTTCCCGGGGAGATGGCCCATGACCCCTAGGGGCATAGGTTTAGTCCGACGTGCTGACCTCTCTATTAAGCCTAGGTCGGGTTGCGGCGTATTGTTTGGACGAGGCCGGGCATGACCCAGGAAAGTGTGTCCGGCCGGAGTTAATCGAGCGTGGTGGGTAAGTTGGTGCACCCCTACAGGGAAGAAAACATCTATCGATAGCCTGTCCTACGGTAACGGACACTCAGAGTTGTATCCCGATCGATACAACTAGAACTGGATACATGTGATGAGAATTGGATGGTGATGAGAATTGGATTGTGATGACAATTGGATAGTATGGCTCTGGGATTGCTTTCTCGCAGGGAGTCGAGAAAGGTTCCCTGGCCGAGGTTGATAACACTACTACTACTTTACTTTATGATACTCTACTCCCTCCTGTTTGCTGCAAGATGGTGGTTTCCAGAAGATGCTAGTCTTTGATAGGACTAGGCCTTCTCTCTATTCTGGCATTTCTGTAGCCCAGTCCACATATACAACCTTTCTTTGATAATGTTGCATATGTAGTGTAGATCCTTGCTTGCGAGTACTTTGGATGAGTACTCACGGTTGCTTTGCTACCCCTTTTCCCCCTTCTTTCTTCTTTCTGGTTGTTGCGACCAGATGGTGGAGTCCAGGAGCCAGATGCCACCTTTGACGACTGCTACTACACCGAGGGCGTCTACTACCACGTGACGGAGACCGCCGATGACCAGGAGTAGTTAGGAGGCTCCCAGGCAGGAGGCCTTGCCTTTTCGATCATAGATGCTTTTGTGCTAGCCTTCTTAAGGCAAACTTGTTTAACTTATGTCTGTACTCATATATTGTTGCTTCCGCTGACTCGTTTGTATTCAAGCTGATGTATTCGAGCTCTCGAGGCCCCTGGCTTGTAATATAAAGCTTGTATTATTTTAATTTGTGTCTAGAGTAGTGTTGTGATATCTTCCCGTGAGTCCTTGATCTTGATCGTACACATTTGCGTGTATGATTAGTGTACGATTGAATCGAGGGCGTCACAAGTTGGTATCAGAGCCGACTGCCTGTAGGTAGCCCCCTTCCAACTCCTTGGCCGAAGTTGAGTCTAGTCATTGAAAAACTTTTACTAACATTGGTTGTGTGGCTTACGGCCCCACGTCGCCATTGGGTGGTATTAGGATCTTTTATTCCTCGTCTATACTCTGGGACTCTGATCTCTCTTCTATTCAGGTTAACCATTTTACTAAACTCTGACATTAGGTTCTCGTACCCACTTCCTCCCAGAGAGCCTCGACATTATCTGTGATCGCTTGCTTCGCCAGAAGATTCTGTGGATACTCCTTGATGTTTCTCGAGACCCTGTACCAACTACCTTGCAGTTCCTGACCACCGGTAATCCCCTTGAATAACATCCTTGCCGCTTGTACCTTCATCCCTAGTTGCTCCTAATATTACAAGATGCCCCGAAATTCTCTATTGTTTCGAGAATCCTTTGAGCTTACTGCCTTGCAGTTCTTTGCCCCATGAATACCCCCCTTCGAATAATTCCTTGCACTCACCGAGGATCAGTTCATCCTCAGTTGTTCGTGTGATTCACAAAATACTTCGAAATACTATTTGATCTTCCGAAAATCCTCTACAACCTGTTGCTCTTGGAATTCTTGCATACTTGCTTTCTGGTTAATTCCATTTGTCTAGCGATATTCGTTAAAATCCTTTGGGATTAACATTCTGATCCTGTTGATTCAGCATGTGTGAGAATGCACACGATCATCAATTAATCCTTGGAAATTTTCTTTCCGGCTCAGGCATTGTTTCGAATATGAGTTGGTTCTTGCCCAATCAAGATTTGATCGGGTGCACCTCTAAGTCTATTCAACTTACTCATCTTTTGATCAGAGCCTCTGCTTCTGATCCTTCGTCTTGAAATCATAATTCCTGTGTACCCAAGCATCGAATCATTCAGACGTTTATATAAGCCGATGCCTTTGCATCCCCTTCTTCATCTGATTGATTACCGATACTCACATCAACTCTGTCATGAATCGCCAGATCCATTGCTGGGTTGTTATCCGACAGTGTCCTTCACATCCAAAATCTTATCAGTATTTCCCTGATACATAATATCTTCAGTATATTGTATCATCTGCTTTGACTTCGATACTCTGCTTTCGAACTCGTATCTTTTGCTTGGTTGATGGTTGTATAGATTCGTAAAAATGCCCCGATGGGTTGAACTTATGCCTTCCGTAATCCGAGTGAACCCGAGAGTTCTCACGAGTCTTACTCTTCTGGTACTTCACCAGATAAATCCTCCGCACTACATTTTCTTTGAAAAACGAGGAGTGAATGAAAGGTTATGCATTGAAGAAGTGGGAGTCGACCTTGAACCCTTGTGTTCATGCCCATGGACCCGATGTAGAACTTACCGTGGAAGCTGCTCATAAATATGATTACCCCTTTTTATAAGTTCATCTTGTATTGGTGGTTTGATCATTCGTAACCGTGGTTCCGACCATAGTTTCTCCTTAACTCCATTTCCCGGACAAGTTAAAATACTTGTCTTCTGTAGATCATTTCATATGTCTAACCTCTATTTTTGATCTACCTCAAGTATTGCCCCTTGTTATCTCAAGTATATTGTGTCATTGCACTACCACTTGTGAATTCTCATTGGAATGATACTCCATCACATCATTCCTAGCTTGATCGGTTATATCATTATCATGCTAAATTTTAACTGTGCTACCAGGTCCTTTCCGGAGCACAATTTTCGACGACGAGCTAAGCTTATGTCGATCTTCCTCGTCATACCATTTTGCCATGAACAGCAAGCTTGCTTTCGAGTTTGTGTCATACTCGTGATTCAATTAACCTTACACTTCATCATTTCTTTTGCTTAATGTCGTCGTTGATCGATTACATCTTCATGAAACCTCTCGACAAATGTGTCGTGATCATCATCATCATTCCAAACTTTTCTAGGATATCAACCGAATTCATGATGAGAAATAACATCCTTACCCCCTCGATGAATTGTTGCTGAGCCCATGGGCCCCATCCTCATCTTTTCCTTGCTGAAATTGTATGACTTATTTTATAAGTTGTTCCGATGGATCCTTTGTGTATCCGAAGTCTGACATTTCCCCGATGGCCATGTCAACACTATCCCGAAGCATGTGTGTGGTACTCCGATCATCAACAAGAACATTGGGAGCGCAATGCTAACTGTTCTTGATCAATTATCCAAACACCGTTGTATGGGTAAACCTCATAAATTCCTTGCCCCTTTGTCTAAACGGCTTAATACTTGAAGCCCTATCATGCTCTGCCTTTCCTTGGGAAAGTTATACTCTAACACTTGGGTATAAACATCTTTCCTTTTCATTGGTCTGGTTATCATAATAATCACATTTTCCTTTCCATTGTTTTGTTTCACCTTTCTTGTCATCTAACTTGTCTAAGCAGAGATAAATCCCTGCTTAAGTAAGCACCTCGGTGTACAACTCTGTCAGTAAGACCCTGTTACTATTGTTGATGACATTCCGGTAACCACCGATGGACGAGAACTTTGCCTATTGGTCCGCCTCGTATTACGAGCAGGAAAATGGTTCTCTTCGTCCCTCGCCCTTGGTACCAACGCTGTTGCCAACATAATTGGCAGGCTATCCTCTGACCTGCCTTGCTATCATGGCCGTGCAAAATTTTAGCGCCTTCCTGCTTTTAACCCACACGGTGGGCCCATAACCCACAGTTCCACACGATCGAAACCTGACTCTCCTGTATATCTTTGATTCTGAAACATTCTTGCATTTGGCTTCGTATCATGTCACGAGCCACCCCCCCCCCCGAGGGATGATCTATTCCTGATGCTCTGAACCCCTTCTCACACTCTGTTCAGGTATCGGTCGATTGTCCATCCGCGTGAAACTTCTTATTGTACCTTCATATTTTGCTCTCGACGTTATTCTTAAATTTCAACTCGAGAGATACTTCTGTCACATTACCTGCATTGTTCACCAGACAATTAAACCCATAAGGGTCAGTTCTCCCGGAGTTACTCTTTTCTTCCCCACTTAAATCTCGGGATGAGATTTCTTGTAGTGGAGGAGATTTGTAACACCCTCAGTGTCATGCTACAGTAATCCCCTGTTAATGGTGCCAGGTCACCATGCTTACTGAGCTAATTATCACTTGATGAAAAATCAAAGTCAAATTCAAATTCAAATTATGAGGGGAATTCAAAATTTCTCAAACATGAAAACAAAAATGTTCATCATGTGCCAAATATTCCACAACTAATATTGGTGGTGAACCAACATTTTTGCAAAGGGTTTGAGTGGCCTAAACTACTTAAAATAGTGACCTAAGCAATAAATTAAATGCCCTTTTTAATTTATAAAATTGGCAACTATTCCAAAAGCCTCCCAACCTTTTTGAGGCAGTGCACTTTAATTCTTTGAAATTGTTTTGGCCAGTGGCATAATTTTGCAAAGTCAATTGTGGCTAAAAGAAAATGCAAAAGCTGCTGGAAAAGAAAAAGAAAAAGAAAAAGAAAAAGAAAAGGAGAAGTAGAGGGGAGAGAGAGGCCCTCTGCCTCACTCAGGCTTCGGCCCACCCGAGCCAGCTGGCCCAACAGGCCGGCCCACACACCCCTGGGCCGTCGCTCTCCCCCTTCCCCTGTTCAACCGACCGAGGGCGCGCGCGCGCGTCGCTGCCGGACCACCTCGCCGTCGACGGGAGGGGATAAGGCCGCCCCGATGCCTCGGCCCCCTCGCCTCCCACTTGCCCACTTGCCCCCTTTCTCTCTCTCTTCTCTCGCCCAAGCGCTCGCTCCGCCCCTCCTCTCCTCCAGATCCGCGGCCCGAGCGCAGACGCCGCCGCCCTCCGTTGTTGTCGCGGCCACCGGCGG
Organism: Triticum aestivum; assembly: GCF_018294505.1. NCBI lineage: Eukaryota > Viridiplantae > Streptophyta > Magnoliopsida > Poales > Poaceae > Triticum > Triticum aestivum. The sequence goes on from NC_057810.1 coordinate 344,587,379, forward strand.
CCCCGCGCCCGCTGACCTTGACGGTGAGCTCTGCCGTCGTCCTCTCCATCGACCGGTGGCCTCAGCTGGAGTTGGAGAGCACCGAAGTGCCGGATCCCTTTCGTCCACGTCTCCGGTCGTCGCCGCCCTTCTTCGTCTACGGCGCCGTCTTTGCTGCTACTAAGCCTCCGAGGGCCACCGTGCGTGCCGCAAGGTGAGCCCCTTTTCCTTCCCCCCTCTCTTTTGCTCCCGTACGCGCCCAGAACGGCTGGGCCTGCCATGGCCGAGCCGAGCTCCGCCGACGAGCTCGTTGCCGTTGTTGTGACCGTCGACACGCTCGCCTAAGCTCACAGTTGTGTTCCTGGGGTACCCAGGAGCCCAACGCGCACGCGCACGCTCCCTCCCGTGCCTCCTAGCATCGTCCTCGATGAGCTCCGGAATGCATCGCCGCGGAGCTCGCCGCCGACGAGGCTCCTGTGAGCTTTTGGTCACGGGCTCAAGCCCGTTGGACTCGCCGCACCACGGGGATCCTCCCCAGCCTTTCCTTTCGTTCCGTAGCATGCTGCTTCGCCTTCGCCATCACACGCCCGAAGCTCGTCGCCGGCGATGCTCCAGTCGTCCCCGACGCCGGTCGTCGTCACCATCATGTGCGCGGCGCCGGGCCGCACCCTTAGGTCCAAGCCGTAGGTCCGGAGGCCCCCTGTAGCGCGGCCCCGGCCAACTCCGGCGAGGCGCCGCCGTCGCCTTGGTTGCCGGAGCCCTCCCCGGCGCAGCCGCCAACATGGATGCGTGGGCCCCATCACCTGAGTCACTGACGCTGGGCCCAGCGGGTCCCAGTTGACTGGGTTGACCCAGTCAACTGCTAACTGGGCAGCCCAGAGACGCTGACATACGGGCCCCACCGCGTAATTAGTTTAACCAACGTTTTATTAATTAAAACCTAATTAGTTGCATTTTAGAGACTGACATGTGGGCCCAACTGCTAACTATCACCTGTTCAATTAAAATAACCCCACTGTTAGCCCTCTCTCTATGACATGTGGGACCCACTGGTCAGTTTGACCAGTCAGCGGGTCTGTTGACCTGCTGATGTCATGCTGACACTCTGCTGGCGTCATATTTCATTTTCTGTTAATTTAAATAATTCCAGAAAATGGTTTAATCTTTGAAAATTCATAGAAAATAAACTGTAACTCGAATGAAAATGTTTTCTACATGAAAGTTGCTCAGAAAAACGTGACGAATCCGGATTCGCGGTCCGTTTACCTGTCAGATACCTCTAACTATCTGAACATGGAACATTCCCCCTCCGGTCATCTGTCTGACACAGCTCCGGAACCGGGAAAACATTCCCGGTTGAATTCCCCCTTCACCTTTATCGTGTAGCCATACGTTAGGTCACACCCGGCACATCATTTTGCCACGTTATGCTTTGTGATGCTATGTTTGCTTTATATTTACTGTTTCTTCCCCCTCTTCTCTCCGATAGACCCCGAGACCGATGCTGCCCCTGTGATCGACTACGTCGACGACGACCCCTCCTTGCCAGAGCAACCAGGCAAGCCCCCCCCCTTTGATCATCCCGATATCGCCCATTCCAGTCTCTTATGCTTGCATTAGATTTTACTACTGTTATTGATTGCTCCTATTCTGATGCATAGCCTGCTTTTGTACCGGCTTATTGTTACCTTACCTGCTTATCCTAAACTGCTTAGTATAGGTTGGTGGCCGAGCCATCAGTGACCCCCCCACCTTATCCTTGTTGCCCTTGCTTCATCATTGAAGACCCGATCAATGGGATCGAAGACCAGGCCCCGGCACCGCACATCACTTTCCCCTTAGTTGCTCGACACTACTGGGTTACTATCGAGTGCCGAGGGTGAGACCTCTACAGCACTTCTGATGTTAACCCTGTAGTGTAGCTATTCGGTCGTGGTCATCGAGGGTGATTTCCTCTTTAACCACTTCTGATACGACTCTGTCGTGCAACCACTCAAGTGTGAACCTCGAGGGTGGTCCATCTTACGTTCACCTTGATGATTACATCGAGTAGAATTCACCGGGGGTGATTCCTCGGGTTTTCCCCTTGATGTTTGGACACACGGTTACTATGGTTACTATGACTTTACACTGAACCATGTTACTAAAGACGGGTTGACCCTGAGGGGTACCCGCGCGAGCATAATTGCGAGTGATGTGGAGTCGGGTTGACCTGGAAGGTGCCCGAGAGATAATTACGAGGCGTGGCCGGGCATTCTTAGCCCTTGCCGCAAGTCCTCGAGACGGGGCAACAGGGTCACATCTTTCGTGAGTCTCTGCTTGTTACCGCGCGTTCCTAATCCACTACGATTTGGATATTTGATCCGAGGGGCCTCTGGCCTGATAGCACTAACCATCACGTGGGCATAGTATGGGCGTTCTGCGTCGTATGCATCAGCCGAAGCTTAATAGACGTCAGCGACTGAGCGGCGCGCGCCGGGTTCCACTGGTAAGCACCTTCCTTTTTTAGGAAGGTAGCTAGGTCTGCTCACCGGCCGCATTTGCAACGTGCAGGAGTTCCCGGGGAGATGGCCCATGACCCCTGGGGGCATAGGTTTAGTCCGGTGTGCTGACCTCTCTATTAAGTCTAGGTCGGGTTGCGGCGTATTGTTTGGCCGAGGCCGGGCATGACCCAGGAAAGTGTGTCCGGCCGGAGTTAATCGAGCGTGGTGGGTAAGTTGGTGCACCCCTGCAGGGAAGAAACATCTATGCATAGCCTGTCCTACGGTAACGGACACTTGGAGTTGTATCCCGATCGATACAACTAGAACTGGATACTTGTGATGAGAATTGGATGGTGATGAGAATTGGATTGTGATGACAATTGGATAGTATGGCTCTGGGATTGCTTTCTCGCAGGGAGTCGAGAAAGGATCTCTGGCCGAGGTTGATAACACTACTACTACTTTACTTTATGCTACTCTACTCCCTCCTGTTTGCTGCAAGATGGTGGTTTCCAAAAGATGCTAGTCTTCGATAGGACTAGGCCTTCTCTCTATTCTGGCATTTCTGCAGCCCAGTCCACTATACAACCTTTCTTTGATAATGTTGCATATGTAGTGTAGATCCTTGCTTGCGAGTACTTTGGATGAGTACTCACGGTTGCTTTGCTACCCCTTTTCCCCTTCTTTCTTCTTCTGGTTGTTGCAACCAGATGGTGGAGTCCAGGAGCCAGATGCCACCTTTGACGACTGCTACTACACCGAGGGCGTCTACTACCACGTGACGGAGACCGCCGATGACCAGGAGTAGTTAGGAGGCTCCCAGGCAGGAGGCCTTGCCTTTTCGATCATAGATGCTTTTGTGCTAGCATTCTTAAGGCAAACTTGTTTAACTTATGTCTGTACTCAGATATTGTTGCTTCCGCTGACTCGTTTGTATTCAAGCTTATGTATTCGAGCTCTCGAGGCCCCTGGCTTGTAATATAAAGCTTGTATTATTTTAATTTGTGTCTAGAGTTGTGTTGTGATATCTTCCCGTGAGTCCTTGATCTTGATCGTACACATTTGCGTGTATGATTAGTGTACGATTGAATCGAGGGCGTCACATTTACCTACTATTATATATGTTGTTTTGTTGCATAATAATGCTTTTTGGAGTAATTCTAATGCCTTTTCTCTTATAATATGCAAGGTATACACAAGACGGGAGAATTCTGGCAGCTGGAAATCTCGACCTGAAAAAGCTACGTCAGGCTACCTATTCTACACAACTCCAAACGAGCTGCAAATTTACAAGGATTTTTTATGGAATAAATAAGAATTTTTGGAGTCAATAAGACCAGAGGGGGCCCACCAGGTGGGCACAACCCACCTGGGTGTGCCAGGGAGCCCAGGCACGCCCTGGTGGGTTGTGCGCACCCAGGCTCACCTCTGATGCCCCTCTTCTGGTACATCAGTCATTTTGACCTAGGAAAAATAAGGAGAGGACTTTCAGGACCAAGCGCCGCCGTCGAGGCGGAATCTGGGCAAGAGCACTTTTGCCCTCCGGCGAAGCGATTCCGCCAGGTGAACTTCCCTCCCGGAGGGGGAAATCATCGTCATCATCATCACCAAAAACTCTCCCATCTTGGGGATGGTTATCTTCATCAACATCTTCAATAGCACCATCTCCTCTCAAACCCTAGTTCATCTCTTGTGTTCAATCTTTGCACCAGAACTATAGTCTGGTGCTTGTGGGTGACTAGTAGTGTTGATTACATCTTGTAGTTGATTACTATATGGTTTATTTGGTGGAAGATTATATTTCAGATCCATTATGCTATTTAATACCCCTCTGATCTTGAGCATGATTATCATTTGTGAGTAGTTACTTTTGTTCTTGAAGTCACGGGAGAAATCATGTTGCAAGTAATCATGTGAAATTGATATGTGTTCGATATTTTGATGATATGTTGTTGTGATTCCCTTAGTGGTGTCATGTGAACATCGACTACATGACACTTCACCATATTTGGGCCTAAGCGAATGCATTGTGGAGTATTTATTAGATGATGGGTTGCGAGAGTGATAGAATCTTAAACCCTAGTTTATGCCCTATTCTGTAAGGAACTGATTGGATCCAAAAGTTTAATGTTATGGTTAGAATTTATTCTTAATACTTTTCTCGTAGTTACGAATGTTTGCGAGGGGGTTAATCATAAGTAGGAGGTTTGTTCAAGTAATAACAGCACCAAAGCACCGGTCCACCCACATACCAAATTATCAAAGTAGCGAACATGAATCAAGCCAACATGGTGAAAGCGACTAGATGAAATTCCCGTGTACCCTCAAGAACACCTTGCCTATCATAGGAAACCGTTTTGTCCTGTCCTTTGCCTCAAAAGGATTGAGCTACCTTGCTGCACTTTTGTTACTACTACCGTTACTTGCTCATTACAAATTATCTTGTTATCAAACTACTCTGTTACTTACAATTTCAGCATTTGCAGACATTACCTTGCTGAAAACCACTTGTCATTTCCTTCTGCTCCTCGTTTGGTTTGACACTCTTACTTACCGAAAAGGCTACAATTGACCTGATATACTTGTGGGTCATCAATGCGCTTGGCCTAAATCGCTCCTGCCCACTATTTGGGACACATGGGATTACCGTCCTACCCCTGACCCGCAGTAGGTCCAAAATTTAAGAGGGGGGCAAAGTGTGTACTTTCCCCAAATTTCAAACAAGCGTGTCCCATTTATTCAAAAAAACTAAAACAAGCATGTCCAGAACCGAAACATGGTTCCCCCTTAGCTCCCCCCCCCCCACTTTCTGATTCCCCATTCGTACTCTGTGGGCGCCAAAACTACCTCTCCACCAGTTGCGAAACCCTGGCGTCCTCCATCCGCCACCCCATCCCACCCATCAACCTCCACCCTCCACCATCACGCCGGAGTCGATACCCCAACGTCGTCGTCCACCGCAACCGCAACCGCAACGCCCTCCATGGCTAGTAGTTGAAGCCGAGGCCGAGATGCCTCCGGGACACCGACGTGCGCCGTACCCGAGCCAGTTTAACCACGCCATTCTACGCCTCACCGCTGCCACTCCATGGTCGCCACCGTCTACCGCACCGGAGTTGTTCCTGCTACGCCGTCCTTTGCCACCTCGGATCTGCTTCCCCTCCACTGACAGACGGCCACCGCAAGACAGTCAACAATTTGGCCATGGGTTCATCCATGGCTCCACCCTCCTCCAAAACATAGGTTACCCCGGCAAAATGAAGAACATCGCCGCGATATCCGGAGGACACAACATGGCAACCGGAAATGGTATCCCTCTTCCCTTATTCGTGCAAATCTTACGTGTCTGCTTGCACAGTATTTATCCCACAGAAGACACTAGTTGACTGCTTCTTCCTACACCTTATTCCTGATACTAGATGTTCCTAGTAACTCGCGATGCACAAGGTTTCTCATCATATACTATTTCACCTTAGCTAGAGGTCCATCGCCCCCCTGGATTTCAATTCCTGGTCAGTTAATTCCCAATTAAAGGAATCTTTCCCCAGTGTAACAGGCGCTAGTCCGCCTATTACGCCGAGGAAGCAGCACCTCGGTGTTTATCTTAGGGGTGTGTGGGGCCTAGGAACTACTGGCGCAGGATCTAGAGGTCGGTTGGGCTTAAAGGGATGGCCGGGGGCACTGCCAGGCACGGCGGTGATGTGAGGTCGAGGGGAGGGCGGTGCAGTGAAGGCAGGGGTATGGGCCGATGGTTGCTGGCGGTTCGAGAAAGATCGTCAACAGTGACTGGCGGGAGGTAGACGAAGGCCATCTGCGTGTTCCTTGTAGATCAGACGGTCATAAAAAAATCGACTGACCTAACTATTTTCAGTCGACTGTTATTTTGATAGGGCCACATGTGGTGGTGTGCTGGAGGAGTACCTGCATTTCCCGGCCATCCCTGTGCTCATATATTACAAAATCATACGGAGTACAATCTAATTTTGTTTGCCATGCAATGTTGTAGAGCTACCATATGTCTCATGTCATTTATTTTTCAGCCACCTGCTATCTGCTACTTCTACAGTGCACTAGTTCTGCACACACTTCACCCATGCTCTCACTATTTTTTATGCATGGGTATTTCAGCCTCAACCAAACTGTTGGCAGAAACACGAAAGAAAAGAGAGAAGTCTCGTCAACTTTATACGCGGATAGGCAACACACGTTTCAGCACTTTAAAGGGTGCAGTGTCAGTAGATGGAGATGGTAAATGTAGCTCCGGAGTTGATGATCTCGCTCGCCATGAACCACCATCCCAGGTGCTTGCTTTAACTTCGCAGTGTCATATGCGGTTGCATGTTGCATATGGTGTCTAGCTTGTATTGCTTCCAATTTGGTTAAATTGCATCTGCTTAACTTACACATTATACCTTTGAATATGACATGCCTTCCTATTTTTAGTACATACTAGTACATTTGTCTATTAACCATGTTCTTACATCAAACTAATGTTCTTGTGTATCCCTCAGTAATCACTAATGATGAGAAAGTCATGCCAGTGAGTTACTGTGGGAAAATATACTCTTTTAAAGAATGCAGTGTCAGCCTCCCCACATGATTCTCAAGAAACAACAAGGCTAGATGAAGATAGTGAATGTAGCTCTGTAGTTGATGACTGCATTTCCCCTACACTAGCATCGCAGGGGCTTGCTCTAACTTAGCAGCATGATATGTGGTTGCATGTTGCATATGGTGTCTAGATTGTAATTCTTCCATTCTGGTTAAATTGCATGTGCTATTCTTCTTAGTTTATACATTATACTTGTTAATGTGACATGCCTTCCTGTTTTTAGTACATAGTACATCTGTCTATTAAGCATGTCCTTACATAAAACTATTGTTTTTTGTATCCCGCATCAATTAATATGACGAGACACCTTTAGTATATGCAGTGTGATATTGGTTGCATCTTTCATATGATTTATAGCATGCTCTGCTTCTAATTTGTTGAAACACCATTTATGATGGGACGCTTTTAACTTGGCAGAGTCATATTGGTTGCATCTTTCATGTGCTGTCTAGCTTGCATTGCTTCTTATTTGTTGAAATCGCTTCTGCTTAATTTACAAAAATAGTTGTGAATATGCCATGTTGTCCTGTTTTTCGTACATATTCCATCCTAATATCATGTGTTTGCCTTACATCAAAGTAGTGATTGTCAGTATCATGCACGAATGAGTTCTCAAGAGTGAATTTTATTGCTTTTTCTTGTCGGTTTTACTTGACAATTCAAAATCAATAAAGTGGAAGGAAATTAGCAAGGCAGTGGATAAAGGTGATCCTTCCAAATGGAGGCCTCTACAGAATCTACTCCCCCCCTCCCAAGAAGATTTGGAAGACAACACATGCATAGGCACTTAACGTAGATGTGTTGATGATGAGCACGTCTCCCCTAGTGCACCATCACAGGTGCTCCCTCTAACTTGGCACTGTTATATGTGGTTGCATGTTATGTATGATGTCTAGCTTGTACTGCTTTGGATTTTGTTGAATTACATCTACTTACTTTACACATTATACTAGTGAATCAGACACATGTTCCTGTTTCTAGTACATACAATATATGTCTATCACACCATGTTCTTACATCAAAGTACTACTATTGTGTAACCTGCAACAATCACATATCATAAGACATGTTTGACTTGGGAGTGTGATATAGGTTACATCTCGCATTCTTTTCTAGCTTGTACTACTTCTATTTGTTGAAATGGAACTTATGACGATGCAGTTTTAACTTGGTAGAGTGATATTCGTTGCATCTTTCATATGGTGTCTAGCTTTCATTGCATCTAATTTGTTGAAATGCCTTCTGCTAATTTACACATCATACATGTGAATATGCAATGATGTCCTTTTTTCTTACACATTCAATCGTCCTATCATGCAATCGCCTTACACTAAAGTAGTGCTCATCAGCATCCTGCATCAATGAGTTCTGAAAATATTTTTTTTTCATTTTTCTTGTGGGTTTGACTTGACAAGGCAATACAATTAAGAAATAGGAAGGAAAAAATAAGGCAGGGACCGATAGCGGTCTTCCGGTGAAACCGGCATCCCAGGTGCTTTCTCTAGCTTGGCAGTGTGATATTGTCTTGCATGTTGCATACGGTGTCTCACTTGTATTGCTTGTAATTTGATTAAATTACTTCTGTAAGTTTACACAAATAGTTGTGAATATGCCATGTCGTCCTGTTTTTCGTACATATTCCATCCTCATATTATGTGTTTGCCTTACATCGAGGTAGTGATTGTCAGTATCATGCATGAATGAGTTCTAAAGAGTGAATTTTATTGCTTTTTCTTATTGGTTTTACTTGACAATGCAAAATCAATAAAGCAGCGGGAAATTAGCAAGGCAGTGGATAAAGGTGCTTCTTCCAAATGGAGGGCCTCTACAGATTCTACTCCGCCACCCCCCCCCCCAAAGAAGATTTGGAAGACAGCACATGCATAGACACTCCACGCAGCTGTGTTGATAATGAGCACGTCTCCCCTAGTACACCATCACAGGTTCTCCCTCTAACTTGGCAATGTTATATGTGGTTGCATGTTATGTATGATGTCTAGCTTGTATTGCTTCTAATTTTGTTGAATTCCAACTGCTTACTTTACACATTATACTTGTGAATAAGACACATGTTCCTGTTTCTAGAACATACAATATATGTCTATCACACCATGTTCTTACATCAAAGTACTATTCTTGTGTAACCTACAACAATCACTTTTCACAAGACACGTTTAACTTGGGAGTCTGATATAGTTTACATCTCGCATTATTTTCTAGCTTGTACTACTAATTTGCTGAAATGGCACTAATGATGAGACAATTTTAACTTGGTAGAGTGATATTCGTTGCGTCTTACATATGGTGTCTAGTTTTCATTGCTTCTAATTTGTTGAAATGCCTTCTGCTTAGTTTACACATCATAAGCTGTGAATATGCAATGCTGTGAATATGCAATGGCACTAATGAAGAGAGCCCTTTAACTTGGTAGTGTGATGTTGTTTGCATCTTGCATATGATTTCTTTATTGTACTACTTCACATTTGTTTAAACGCCAGTTACTACAAGACACTGTTAACTTGGCAGAGCGATATTTGTAGCATCTTTCATATGTTGTCTACCTTCCATTGCATTGCTTCTAATTTACTGAAATGCCTTCTACTTAGTTTACATATCATAGTTCTGATTATCTCATGTCGTCCTGTTTTTCGTACACATTACATCCTCCTATCATGTGGTTGTCTAACATGAAAGTTCAGTTCATCTGTATCACGCATCAATTTTTTCTGAAGAACTAAATTTTTATTTCTTTTTTTTATCAGCTTGACTTAACATGGAATAGAGAAAGAGGGGGGAACGCAGAATGACAAGGGATGGTGTTAGTACTAAGGACACACAGAAATGCAAGCGGCCGAATAATGAAGATTCTCTTGGTACTAATGGTGCAATAGAAGGTCAAAGTTCAGCGGAAAATTGTACAAGCGCGGTATCCCGTCCTACACGAGCTGCAAAACAAGCCAAACAGAAACTAATAGCTGCCACCAAACAAGCAGAGACAACCCTAGTTGTTACAACACCTTCCACGGTACCACCAGCTGCACGAGTTACTCGTTTACCAACTCAGCTAGCAGCACGTTCCCAAGCTCCCTTGCCACCTGACACTACTTCCAAAGCACTCTTGACACAAGACGAGTTGGCAAGATCAGATGAACCTTGTGAGCTTCAACAGCTAGAAGGTAGTTGCTAGAGTCAAGTTATAGTTGCATGCTTCTTTATATGTAGTCTCACAGTTTGATGTACACTAACACTTAATATGTTTGTTGTTGGACTAGCACCTAGGCGCAAGAGGAAACAAACATCATGGATAATGCTCGATAGGTTAACTAAATCTAGAGGAGGAAGAATGGAGATCCATTTTGAGGCAAGTTTAAAAAGGCTACGTGATGCTACAGAGTCAGCCAAGTTAGTATTAGAGGCAGCGGTTGCCGTTAGGTGTCATGCATGTATCCTCCCAACATGGATTCAGTACAGGAATGACAAAGACGAAACCCAGTTCAACACCTTCCTTGACCATTTATCTGTAAGTATGGTTATGTATGGAAACTAGTAATATCGTCTTGCTCTGTCCCATACTTTCTAGGTTGCTGATAATGAGACTCCCATAATTTTCAACAGATGAGGTTCAAGTTGGATAGCCAAGATGATGCAACCAGACAAGCTTGCACCCATGTTTTCAAGTCTGCTCTGCGACAGTATCGGTATAACTTGAGGAAAACTCACTTTGGAGGCAAGGCTAACAGTGAACTTGCCCAAACATCTCTAGTGGAAAATATATCGGATGAAGACTGGAGAGGCCTCGTTAAACACTAGTTTGATCCAAAGTATCAAGTATGTTATATGTATGTGATCAAATCACAGGTTCAACTCCTATTTATGCATGTGCCTTAGAAATCTATCTTCTTGTAGGTGAACTGTTCAAAGAACAAGGCCAACCGTACAAAAGTGAAATTCCAACAGACGACAGGATCTCGTAGCTATATTGCACACTGCAGGGCTCTTGTAATTAGCTGTTATTTCACTCTTTTCGTTGTGCCATATTATTAGATCTATATTGACTTGTTCCAAATGCAGAGGAAAGCCCGCAAGGACCAAAAAGTACCTGAACCAAATGTTGTGGAAATCTTCAAGGACTGTCAGACCAGCAAGACAAAGGGCATGGCTACACCATTCAAAGCCGTTGTTATAAGTCCTTAATCCTCATGCCTTTTAACTACTACTTACTCTGACTCGTGCATTGAACTACATGGTTTGCAGCCAATGTCTATTACTCTTTTCAAATTTATACACAATTGCCTTAGCGTATCATTGCACCTTACATGGTTTAAAAGAGAGGAGTGATGTTCCTTTGATCTTGATCTGTAATCTAGTTCCGTGTTGGACTTGCCCACACAATGCTACAATTGCTTGTTTGTCGGTTCTCAGTTGTTTTGTCATATGAATGATGTCATACTATGCTTACCGTATTATAAAATGTGTCTCTTTATCCTTAGTTGTCAATACAATGTGAAGAAATACACAATACATTAGCCATGCTACATGGTCATATGTTTGGAACCTGGTTTTATTATGTACTTTGCAGTAAAATACAACTAATATTTTACATGGGTTCACCAGAATAAGTTCTGTATATAGACCAAAGCTATTTTGTTTGGTTTTGCTGCCTCCTTAATATCTTCTGTTCTAGTACTACTAATGTAAAAACTCAAACTTTCAGCAAGCTATGGAAAAAATGGTGGAACCGCCACCTTATGAAGGTGACGAGGCAACTATAACCGCAATGTCACCTCTTGCTGCAGTGCGTCAGTACCTTCCCACTAACAATGCCAAAAGCATGTTCCTACGTAATACTGGGTTGGTTGTTAAGGCAATCTCGTCCAAACTGCCTCATGATCAAGATATGCAAGGTCAAATCAATGTTATATCTGCGCTCCAGACACAAGTCCGTTCCCTAACAGAGACCCTTTATGAAACAAGGACAGCCATTGTTCGATGTCGACAAGATATGCATGGTTTTGAAACCAGACTATCAGACATTTGCTATGTTGTTCAGGAACCTAGGAGAAATGATGGTGAAGGTTATGGTGCTCCATCGGACAGTACAGCATGACGTAACAATTAGGTTAAATGAACTGAGCTTCTAAACTTCTGGTGGAGCATTTACCTGCCTAATTGTTAACTTTTATGCCAACCTTCCTTTTTTTATGGTTGTAATTTGTTTTGTTGCGATACAAAATTTGTTCTTAATGTGCAGCCACCGGCTAAAGAAAACAGCAAGCCATTTTTGTATAGTGTAGGGTGTTCCCTATATTTGCATTGGTGGCAAACTTTGATGCCCAGTGGATGTAATCTGTGCAATCGCCTTAATAGCCTAGCATTAGTTTCGGGCTTATTTATTTCCTAGTCTTCTTTTTTCCTTGGTTTGCTAGTGGCCGCAACAACCATCGGCCATATACGGACCATGTAACCTTGAGCCTGCTACAGGCCGTAGGATCCATGGGCCTCCAACGGGCCGTTGGATAAATGGGCCTCCAATGGGCTGTTAGATAAATGGGCCTCCAACTGGCCATAGAATCGGTGGGCCTCAGGCTATTAGATAAATGAGTCCAAATGGGCCGTAAATAGGCGTAATTGGTATCGGTCCAGCACGGTAACGGGTCGTTAACAGGCCGGCAGATAGCAAAGGCTTAATTCTGTCACAGGCATAATGGGTCGTTAATGGGCCAGAATATAGGACGGGCTGGAAACGGCACAATGGGTTAACAGGCCACAAACGAGCCGATTCTAACCACGGGCCAAATTTGGCCCATTAGGGGAACAGGCCAGTAACGGGCCGGAAGTAATCGAGGGCAGGAAAGGAGCCCAAGAACGTATGGGTCGTCAGTAGGCCGAAAGCTGACACGTGCTGGAAACGGCCCATGGAAATCATGGGCCGTTAATGGGTACAAAGAAATTTACTATTCATTATGCGCCAGAGTCACCGTGGGTCACTAAAGGGCCTAAAGATACGGAAGGCCTCATATGGGCCGAAAGATGTCATGGGACATACATGGGCCGAAAGTGAAACGGGCTGGTGTTATATTCAATGGCCGACATGATGCTGTTGGGACGATTTCGGGAAGGCCCTAATGGGCCATGAGTTACCAGGCCATAAAATGGGCTATATGCGAACAAAACGTTAACAAGCTTTTCAAGGGCCAGCCCGCTAACTTTTGACCAAGTCAAACGGGCCAGCCTTTGTAAGCTAAATGGGCTAGTGATGGGCCTTCTCATGTGTCGACATATCATAGGCGCCTATCTAACCCAATGACGAGCTGACACGTGTTTCCTTAGGCCAATGAGAATTTTACGCGTGGAAAATCGCCATTGGTCCGGGCTGTTAACGGGTTATCGGATCAAAAGCTGCAACCGATAGCTTAACGCGACCCATTATGATGGATGCCACATGTCGGTTACCCTTGACGAAAGCACTTCCATGACGGGTCATTTATCGTCATGGAAGTGAACACTTCCATGATGATAATTTTGGTATTGTCATGGAACACTTCTACGATAGCATAGGTATGACTATCTTGATTCTGTCATAAATTCGTCATAGATGTACATAAATGACAGAAAACGTGACCTACAGTGACAAACACGTATCATCATGGAAGTGTATTTTTTTGTAGTGTGTATTGTTGCCATCAAGGATAAAAAGATGGGGTTTATATAATATTTCTTGAGTTTATCCTCTACATCATGTCATCTTGCTTAAGGCGTTACTATGTTCTTATGAACTTAATACTCCAGATGCATGGTGGATAGCGGTCAATATGTAGTAATAGTAGTAGATGCAGGCAGGAGTCAGTCTACTTGTCACGGACATGATGCCTATATTCATGAACATTGCCTTAGATACCTTCATAATTATGCGCTTTTCTATCAATTGCTCAACAGTAATTTGTTCACCCACCGTATGTTATCTTCAAGAGAGAAGCCTCTAGTGAAACCTATGGCCCCCGGGTCTATTTTCCATCATATATTTTCAGATCTATAAACCAAAAAACCCAAAAATACCTTGCTACAACTTATTTATATTTACTCTAGTTTGCTCTTTTATTTATCTTTTATACCTATCTCTTTTAGATCTCACTCTTGTTCGTGACCGTGAAGGGATTGAGAACCACTTTTTCATGTTGGGTGCAAGTGTTTGTTAGTTTTTACAATTTCATATATTGGAGACTTGCTTGTGCCTCCTACTGGATTGATACCTTGGTTCTTAATTGAGGGAAATACTTATCTCTACTTTGCCGCATCACCCTTTCCTCTTCAAGGGAAAAATCAACGCAAGCTCAAGAAGTAGCATTTCTCCCTCTCTATCTTGTTGCGATGAATTGAGTTTTCCCTTTTGAGATTTCGTTATTATCAAATTGAATACTTTTATGGATTTGAGAGCACTTGATGTATATCTTGCTATGAATACCCGTGGTGACAATGGGGTATCATATTGATTCGCTTGATATATGTTTTGGCACTCAACTCGCGGATTCCCGAGGTGACATTGGGGTAATCTACGCATAGGGGTTGATGCACGTTTTCGCCTCCTCTTCTCTGGTAGAAATCTTGGGGCACTTTTTGAAGTTCTTTGTGTTGGATTGAGTATTATGAATCTGAAGTTGTTTGATGCATATCGTATAATCTACTCACGGATACTTGTGGTGACATTGGAGTATCTAGGTGCCATTAGAGTTGGTTGATATGTATCGTATGGTGTTATTTTAGTACGAACTCTTGGGTTGTTTGCGACACTTATAGGGATAGCTCAATAGATCGAACGGAAAGGATAACTTTGAGGTGGTTTCGTACCCTACATACAATTTGTTCTTATGTTTTCTGCTAGATAAGAACTTTGGAGCGATTCTTTATTGCACGTTGAGGGATGGTTATATGATCCAATTATATTAGCACTGTTGAGAGATTGCACTAGATAAGGTATGGACCCTAGGCCTTGTTTTCAAGCATTGCAATACCGTTTGTGCTCCCCTTTTTTTAATTGCTACCTTGCTGTTTTTTATTGTTCCTATTACAAAAATCAATATCTACTATCATTACTATGCTTGTATCACCATCTCTTCGTCGAACTAGTGCACCTATACAAATTACCATTGTATTTGGTGTGTTGGGGACACAAGATGATATTTTTTACTCCCCCAAGTTTTGATGAGAAAAATTATTATGATGATAGCATGCCTTCTATTTATGATGATTATAATGATGAAAGTGGGTTTGGAAGAGCATCAACTCTAGGTAGTAATGATCCCACTATTTTGGAGGGTATTGAATCTTATTTTAACAATTATGGAAGTGGATTTGGATAGGTCATGACTTTATTTAATGATGAATCCACTACTTTGGAAGAGGTTTCAATTGACTATGATAAAAAAGTTGATATCTATGATGATTATTGTGATGATATGTATGCTACAAAGAGTAATGATATCAATGAAACTTGTCATCATGATTTTAATGCTCAAATTGATTATCCCAATCAAGTATCACGTGATACTTATTTTGTTAAATTTGCTCCCACTACTTTTCATGAGAATAAATTTTCTTATGTGGAAAGTGATAAATTTTCTATGATTGTGGATCATGGAAAGAATGCTTTATGTGATAGATATATTGTTGAATTCATTCATGATGCTACTGAAAATTATTATGAAACAGGAACATATGCTTCTACATATCTCAATAATATCAAGTTTCCTCTCTTTATGTTGAAAGTTTTGAAGTTATACTTGTTTTGCCTTCCTATGCTAGTTGATTCTCACTCAAAAAAATTGTTTGCTCACAAAATCTCTACGCATAGGAAGTGGGTTAGGCTTAAATGTGCTAGTCATATGCGTCATGATGCTTTCGTTATGTTTCAATTGCTATCTTTTATGTGAGCATCATTGAAATCATCATGCCTAGCTAAAAAGGCATTAAAGAAAAGCACTTGTGGGAGACAACCCAGTATTCATACCTAATGTTTTTGTGTGTTCACATGATTAAGCTACTGTAGTAATAATGATTTATAGCTTTTGTTTCAATAAAGTGCCAAGTAAAGCCTTTGGGATAGTGTGGATGATAGTTGACTTGATTCTGTGCAAAAACAGAAACTTTTGCTTCCAGTGACAGAATTGTTTAAATTCATTGGAACATGATAAAATTCTGATTTTTTTACAGATGATTGATATACAAATTGCCTATGTTTTCCTAAGTTTTCAGAATTTTTGGAGTTAAAGAAGTATGAATCTTCTTGCATCCTTTATAGACTGTCCTGTTTAGACAAATTGTTGTTATGTTTGCATTGTTTGCATATGTTTGTTTGTTTAATGATTGTATTTGAGCATAGGAGTATTAAACATGTAGAGACATTTAGTATGTGATGTTAAATTATAATTTTTGTGATTTGCTACGCTATAGAATGATAAGGTTTTGCATTTATTTATACTAACTTATCTCACGAGTTCTTGTTGAGTTTTGTGTGGACAATTTTTTTGGATTTAGGGAAACCTTGATATAAAACGAATTAAGGAGACACAAGAGCTCAAGATTGGGGTTGCCCAAGGCATCCCAAGATAATATTTCAAGAAGTCTCAAGCATCTAAGCTTGGGGATCCCCGGTAGGCATCCAACCTTTCTTCATCAACAATTATCGGTTAGTATCGGTAGAGCCTAAGTTTTTTGCTTCTCCACATGATGTGTGCTATTGTTGGAATGACATTTTATTTTGTTTTGCTTGTTGTTTTAATAAAATACTTAGATCTAAAAGTTTCTTTAAAATAGGAGAGATTCCTCAAATGGCTACCCGTTTACTTAACTACTCGCTTGATCTTCACTTATATCTTTTTGGAGCAGCTTGTCATTTACTCTTGTGCTTTACCTATATCATATGAGTAAATTGTTGAATGAATTGAATGTCATGAAGTTGAAGCAATATGTTAATATCATGCCTAGTAGCTTCACATTGGGTTTAGAAAGTGAAATCTATTGAAGCTTGACAATCACAATATTGGTCACACAAGCAATTCATGAATGATTAGTATAAGGAAGAGAACTTTCACATACAAATATCTTCTTCATAAAAGAATCAGTGCAAGAAATGTCGAGCATGGATTGATCATCACGAGAAAGCCGAGCATAAAAGTTCTGAATGATAATTTCTCTCGAGAGCTCATGATTCGGGCATGAATATAACATTGACTTAAGCCTCCCCCAAGCTAGAGCGATACTTTCTCCTTCACGAGGCCAAAAATTATATACATAATTCCGATCACAATGAACTAGATGCATAGGATGATTTTTTGGTGAAATTCCAATTTCAATTGATTCCAATTTCAGGATCCAATATCATCACATAGCCTATACCATGCCAATGATTTTCCCTTCAAAGATAATGGGAAAACCTTCTTCTTAGCTTCATCTCTGGGAAAACCTGCAAGCTTAAATAATCCACAAATTTCATCCACATATATCAAGTGCATATCAGGATGTTCGATTCCATCTCCTGCATAAGGATTAGCTAGCAGTTGTTTTATCATACCCGAAGGAATTTCATAACCAATATTTTCAGTAGGTGTAGTAGGTTGAGGGGCAACAAATTGTGGTTCTGGTCGAGGTGAAGATACCCCGAACAAACCCCTCAAAGGATGATTTCCATAGTAACAAGTGACAACAAATTCAGCACATAGTAATAATTTTCCCTTACCAAGAGCGCTTCACTCCCTCGTAACAGCGCCTGAAAAGAGCCTTGAAGACCCACAAGTATAGGGGTTCAATCCTAGTCCTTTCGATAAGTAAGAGTGTCGAACCCAACAAGGAGCACTGAAATATCATCTTGTGTCCCCAAGACACCATATACAATGGTAATTTGTATAGGTGCACTAGTTCGGCGAAGAGATGGTGATACAAGCGTAGTAATGATAGTAGATATTGATTTTTGTAATAGGAACAAAAAATAGCAAGGTAGCAATTGATAAAACAGAGCAAAAACGCTATTGCAATGCTTGAAAACAAGGCCTAGGGTCCATACTTTCGCTAGTGCAATCTTCAAAAGTGCTAATATAATTGGATCATATAACCTTCCCTCAACGTGCGATAAAGAATCACTCCAAATTTCTTATCTAGTGGAGAACATAAGAAGAAATTGTTTGTAGGGTACGAAACCACCTTAAATTTATCATTTACGATCGATCTATTGAGTTATCCCTGTAAGTGTCACAAACAGCCCAAGAGTTTGTACTAAAATAACACCATATGACACATATCAACCAACTCTAATGTCACCTAGATATTCCAATGTCACCACGAGTATCTGTGAGTTGATTATAGGATATGCATCAAACAACTTCAGTTTCATAATACTCAATCCAACACAAAGAACTTCAAAAGGTGCCCCAAGATTTCTATCGGAGCAACAAAGACAAAAACATGCATCAACCCCTATGCATATATTACCCCAATGTCACCTCGGGAATCCGCAAGTTGAGTGCCAAAACATATATCAAGTGAATAAATATGATACCCCATTGTCACCATGGTTATTCATAGCAAGACATACATCAAGTGCTCTCAAATCCATAAAAGTATTCATTTCGACAATAACGAAATCTCAAAGGGAAAACTCAATTCATCGCAACAAGATAGAGAGGGAGAAACACCATATAATCCAACTACATTAACAAAGCTCACGATACATCAAGATCGTGCCAATTCAAGAACACAAGAGAGAGAGACTAAACACATAGCTACTGGTACAAACCCTCAGCCCCGAGGGTGGACTACTCCCTCCTCATCATGGTGGCCGCCGGGATGATGAATATGGCCTCCGATGATGATTTCCCCCTCGGGCATGGTGCTGGAATAGGGTCTAGACTGGTTTTTTGTAGCTACAGAGGCTTGCGGTGGCGGAACTTTTGATCTAGGTTTATTTCTGGGGGTTTCTATATTTATAGGATTTTTTGGCGTCGGTCTCACATCAACATGGGCTTCGAGGGGCCTACTACCCACCAGCACATGGCCAAGGCCCCTGGTGGGGCCTGGTGGGTAGTGGCCACGTCCTTCACCTC
The DNA here is from genome assembly GCF_018294505.1 of Triticum aestivum. Taxonomy (NCBI): domain Eukaryota; kingdom Viridiplantae; phylum Streptophyta; class Magnoliopsida; order Poales; family Poaceae; genus Triticum; species Triticum aestivum. Next base: position 344,606,545 of record NC_057810.1, read on the forward strand.
CTGGTCCTCCCATGAAGCTTCTTGTGCCTCTTTTGTTGCAAAAAAATCTTCAAAAAGTTTCGTTGCATTTGGAGAACTTTTTATTTCTACACAAAAAACAACACCAAGGTAGTTCTACTGAAAATAGCGTCAGTCCGGGTTAGTTCCATTCAAATTATACCAAAACCATATAGAATTGTTTAAACCATGGCATGAATACTTCATAAATCATATATACTTTGGAGACGTATCAGCATCCCCAAGCTTAATTCCTCCTCGTCCTCGAGTAGGTAAATGATAAAAGAAATTATTTATGAAGTGTGAATGCTAGCATAGTGCATAAGTTTGATCAATGTTAATTTCAATCACTTTTCCAAGCATCATAACAACAACTCTTTCTCATAAAACTCATCATGACAAAGTAGCAACCAATTCACATGTTACGGTTCAAACAATGCCTTCTCTTGAAACTTAACAACCTATATTCTTAGTCACCAAACAATTGCAATTCAACTTATTCAACAAATTCTAAGTAAGAGCTCCACATACTCAATCATCATATAGTCTTCTATGATTGCTAGTACTCAAAGCATATTTTTAGAACAAATGGAATCCATCAAACACAAAGAAAGATAGGGGCTTAATGTTTTGCCTCCCAACTCATTTATCATCGAGATAATTGTCAAAATAATAATTCATGATCAAATATATTTGAATGGTCATATGTGCCTAGATCTTTCCCCACCACATGATGCTTGCCAACTAGAGAATAATTCAGGTTTAAATGACAATGCATACTATTGACTCTTGCATAAAAGTAAATACTGAAAAGTAAAAGATAGTCACTTCACAGAGGGAAACTAAGTTGTCATGCACTTTTTATTTTCAGATGTGCAATCTCTTAATGCGAAGGAACATCACGTTATATTGCCCCTTATGATGGCAATCTTTATTATGCAGTCTGTCGCTTTTATTACTTTGCCATCACAAGTTTGTACACTACTTATTTCCCCTTAAAATAAAAGATCAAACAGATTTAGGAGCAATTTTTATTACTTTATGCACCGATGACAACTTACTTGAAGGACCTTATTCCATCCATAGGTAGGTATGGTGGACACTCATGGCAAGAAACCAGGTTAAGGGTTTTGAATGCACAAGTAGTATCTCTACTTAGTACGAATTTTTGGCTAGCAAAAGATCCTAAGCAAACACCACATGTTAGAGGATCCATAACAATATAAACTTCTATGCAAATATACACAACCATAACTCATTATGTTGTCTTCCTTGTCCAAGTTCAACTAATTTGCTCAAGTTTGAAAATAATTAATGGGTATTCACATCATAGAAGATGTCCAAGATAAGACTATTGAATTCAGGTGGGATCTTTTGGAAATAATTAAATGCAACTCTGAAGATTGGGAACTCAATGAAGGTAAAGAGTCGGGTATTAAGCTTGAGTTTGATTGTGTTGAATCTTTCATGAATACTGATGCATTTCAAAAGTTTAGCACTAAATATGGACTTGACTCTGAGATAGTAGCCTCTTTTGTGAACCATTTGCTACTCATGTTGATCTCCCTAAGAAGAAGTGGTTCAATATCATCCCCCTATTAAAGAAGGAACTAAAGAACCGGTCATAGCTAAAGATGAAACTATTATTTACAATGTTGACCCAGTTTTTCCTACTGCTTATATTGAAAAACCACCTTTTCCTGTTAGGATAAAGGAACATGCTAAGGTTTCAACTGTGGTTCACAAAAGTAATATTAGAGCACCTAAACCCGCTGAACAAATCAAAGTAGAACATAGTGTTGCTATGGTTAAAGATCTCTTGGTAGAAAACATTGATGGGCATGTTATTTACTTCTGTGATGAAGCTGCTAGAACTGCCGAACTCGATGAAAAAGATAAACATAGACCCATTGTTGGCATGCCTATTGTCTCAATTAAAATAGGAGATAATTGTTATCATGGTTTATCTGATTTAGGTGCTAGACTGAGTGATATTCCTTTTACCTTATACCAAGAAATTATGAATGGCATAGCACCCGCTGAAATAGAAGACATAGATGTTACTATTAAACTTGCCAATAGACACACCACCATACCACTTGGGATCGTTAGAGACGTTGAAGTCTTGTGTGGGAAAATAAAATATCCTACTAATTTTCTTGTTCTTGGTTCCCCACAAGATGACTTTTGTCCCATTATCTTTGGAAGACCCTTCTTGATCACTGTCAATGCTACTATAGGTTGTCATAAACAAACTGTCAGTGTTAGCTTTGGTGACGAGTCTCATGAATTTAATTTCTCCAAGTTTAATAGACAACCTCATAAGAAAGAATTACCTAGTAAGGATGAAATAATTGGTCTTCCTTCTATTGCCATGCCTCCTACTGATCCATTAGAACAATATTTGCTTGACCATGAAAATGATATGCATATGCTTGAAAGAAATGAAATAGATAACATCTTCTTTCAACAACGGCCTCTACTTAAACAAAATTTGCCTATTGAAACTCTAGGAGGTCCTCCTCCACCTAAAGGTGATCCTTTGTTTGAATTAACACAATTACCCGACACTTTGAAATGTGCTTATGTCGATGATAAAAAGATATATCATGTTATTATTAGTGCTAACCATTCAGAACATGAAGAAGAAAGATTATTGAAAACTCTGAAGAAGCACTAAGCCGCTATTGGATATAATTTTGATGATCTTAAGGGCATTAGTCCCACTCTCTGTCAGCACAAGATTAATATGGAACCTGATGCTAAACCCATTGTTGATCATCGACGATGTTTGAATCCTAAAATGAAAGAAGTGGTAAGAACTGAAATATTAAAGCTTCTGGAAGCAGGTATAATCTATCCCATAGCTGATTGTAGATGGGTAAGTCTCGTTCATTCTGTCCATAAGAAGGGAGGTATTACTGTTGTTCCTAATGATAAAAATGAACTTATTCCACAGAGAATTGTTACCGGCTATAGAATGGTAATTGATTTTAGAAAATTAAATAAGCAACTAGAAAATATCAGTACCCTTTGCCTTTTATTGATCAAATGCTAGAAAGATTATCTAAGCACACACACTTTTGTTTTCTTGATGGATATTCTGGTTTTTCCCAAATACCTGTCTCACAACCTAATTAAGAGAAAACCACATTTACTTGTCCTTTTGGAACTTATGCTTATAGACATATGCCTTTTTGGTTTATGCAATGCACCTGCTACCTTTCAAAGATATATGACCTCTATATTCTCCGATTTCTGTGAAAAGATTGTTGAGGTTTTCATGGATTACGTTTCCGTTTACAGAACTTCTTTTGATGATTTCTTAAGCAACCTTGATTGAGTTTTGCAGAGATGTGAGCAAACTAATCTTGTCTTGAATTGGGAGAAGTGCCACTTTCTGGTTAATGAAGGTATTGTCTTGGGACATAAAATTTCTGAATGAGGTATTGAGGTGGATAAAGCTAAAGTCGATGCAAGTGAGAACATGCCATGTCCTAGAGATCTCAAAGGTATTCGTAGTTTTCTCGGTCATGCTAATTTCTATAGGAGGTTTATTAAAGACTTCTCTAAAATTTCTAGGTCTCTTACAAATCTTTTACAAAAGGATGTTCCATTTGTTTTTGATGATGATTGCATAGAAGCCTTTGAAACACTTAAGAAAGCCTTACTACTGCACCTATTGTTCAACCACCTGATTGGAACTTGCCTTTTGAAATTATGTGTGATGCTAGTGATTATGTTGTTGGTGCTGTTCTAGGACAAAGAGTTGATAAAAAAATTAAATGGTATCCATTATGCTAGTAAAACCTTAGGTAGTGCCCAACGAAATTATGCTACTACCAAAAAAGATTTTTTAGCAATTGTGTTTGCTTGTGATAAATTCAGATCTTATATTGTTGATTCCAAAGTAATTCTTCACACTGATCATGCTGCTATAAAATATCTTATGGAAAAGACAGATGCTAAACCTAGAATCATTAGGTGGGTTCTCCTACTACAAGAATTTGATTTACATATCACTGATAGGAAAGGAGCTGAGAACCCCGTAGCTTACAACTTGTCTAGGTTAGAAAATATTCTTGATCACCAATAACTTATTGATGATAGTTTTCCTAATGAACAATTAGCTGCAATAAATGTTTCTCGTAACACTCCTTGGTACGCTGACTATGCTAATTATATTGTTGCTAAATATTTACCACCTAGTTTCACATACCAGCAAAAGAAAAATTATTTTATAATTTAAGACATTACTTTTGGGATGACCCACATCTTTATAAAGGAGTAGGTGGTATTATTAGGCATTGTGTACCTGAGCATGAACATGGACAAATCCTACGGAAATATCATTCTGAAGCCTATGGAGGACATCATGCGGGAGATAAAACTGCTCACAAGGTATTGCAATCTGGTTTTTATTGGCCTACTCTCTTCAAGGATGCCCGTAAGTTTGTTTTATCTTGTGACGAATGTTAAATAATTGGAAATATACGTAAGCATCAAGAAATTCCTATGAATTATTCTCTTGCTGTTGAACCATTTGATGTTCGGGGTTTTGATTATATGGGACATTTTCCTTCCTCTAATGGGTATACACATATTTTGGTTGTTGTTGATTATGATACTAAGTGGGTAGAAGCTATTCCAACTAGTAGTGATGATTATAACACCTCCATTAAAATGCTTAAAGAAGTTATTTTCCCAAGGTTTGGAGTCCCTAGATATTTAATGACTGATGGTGGTTCACACTTTATTCATGGTGCTTTCCGTAAAATGCTTGCTAAATATGATGTCAACCTTAGAATTGCACCACCTTATCACCCTCAGTCTAGTGGTCAAGTTGAACTTAGCAATAGAGAAATAAAAATAATATTACAAAAATTGTTAATAGGTCCCGAAAGAATTGGTCTAAGAAATTGGATGATGCACATTGCGCTTATAGAACAGCTTATAAAAATCCTACAGGTATGTCTCCTTATAAAATGGTTTATGGAAAAGCTTGTCATTTGCCTCTCGAGTTAGAACATAAAGCATATTGGGCAATAAAAGAACTAAACTATGATTTAAACTTGCCGGTGAAAAGAGGTTATTTGATATTAGCGCACTATATGAATGGAGAACCCAAGCCTATGAAAATGCCAAGTTGTTTAAAGAAGTTAAAAGGTGGCATGACAAAAGAATCCAGAAACAGGAATTCTAAGTTGGAGAATTTGTTCTTTTGTACAACTCTCATTTCAGATTCTTTGTAGGAAAACTTCTCTCCAAATGGGAAGGACCATATATTATCGTAGAATTTTATTGTTCTAGAGCTATCAAAATAAATAATGCCGAAAGTACTAACCCGAAGGTGGTCAACGGGCAAAGAATCAAACATTATATCTCAGGTACGCCCATTAATGTTGAAAGCAATATTATCCAAACTATGACATCGGAGGAACATTAAAACAAACCTTCCGGAACACTCCAGAATCATGAAAAAAAGGAGGTACGTGATACGGTAAGTAAACCGACTCCAAAAAATCTGCAAAAATATTTTTTGTTAGTTTTGGAATATTACAAAAATTAGGAAAATAAGAAACAACCAGGAAGGCAACCATGGTGGGCACAAGACACCAGGGCGCGCCTGGCAAGCCAGGCGCACCCTGGTGGGTTGTGCCCACCTCGGTTACCTTCTGGACTCCATTTTTCTACCGTTTGCTTGTTTCCCAAGATAAAAAATCTTTATATACCCCCCAAACGTATTGACCACCGTATCACGGCAAAATCTTCTGTTCTCTTTTCTTGTTGTTTTCTATCAGAGTTTTCAAGCCAGGCATCATGTCTTCTCCCTCCTCCAACAACGTAGAAGAAGATACTTGGTTGATGAAGACAGAACTAAAGAGAGATGAATGGAAGGAAGCCTTCAAGGGGGGACAAGAGTAAGGAAACCGTTGGAGACCAAGCACCAGTAGTAGAGCAAGCTTTTCCTACTGAGGAAGAAGATATCCTTGAACCTTATTATGATCATTTTACCCCCACTGAGATTGAAGCTTTTCGGGTCATTGAAACGGTTCGTGTGCAAGATAAATATCTTACTCGTGAAAATATTCTATTGCAAGAGCACATCATTGCCCTCCGGAGCGTTATCCATAGATTGGAGTATCTTTTGAGCCTGAAGGACAAACTCGCTACTACCTCATAATCACCACCACCTCCTTCTTCTTCACCACCAAAGGAGACTTGAGTTCATGGTATGGGCACTCCCCTTGGCTTGTGCCAAGCTTGGGGAAGGTACCCCGGTATCGTATCACCACCATTATCTTGGCCTTTATTTATCTTAGTTCGATCTTTAGTTATCTTTTGATTTAGTTAAATAAAACTTTAGTTCAATATTTCTTCGAGTGTTTGCTTAGCGATCTATCTATCTTTGTAATCATGTGCGAGATATATAATAAAGTTTAGTTTGAGCTTTGCTTTCTTTACTTTTATGTTTCAATAAAAGAATGGAAAATAAATGAAAAATATCATATGCTAATCTTATGGTAAGTAATGACATCACATAAGGAAAAGTATAAGTGGTAAAATTTGTTGGAGATTGACAAACATAGCATTGGTCAATGATGAAATTCATGAAAGAATTAATAAGGGAAGAGAAGATTCACATGCAAATACACTATCTTGGAAATCTTTTATGATTGTGAGCCCCCATCAAAATACTATATGCCAAAATTGTTGACGTTGGACAAGGAAGACAACGTAATGATTTATGTTTGTTCATATTCACATAGAAGTTATATTGTCATAGGTGCTTTAACATGTGGTGTTTGCTCAATATCTTTTCTACCCAAAAATTCCACACTAAGTAGAGATACTACTAGTGCATCCAAAAACCCTTAAACCCAAATCTTATTTTGGGAGTCCACCATACCTACATATGAATTGAGTAAGATCCTTCAAATACGTTGTCATCAGTGCAATAAGGCAATAAAATTTTCTTCTAAATAGGTTGGATCATTTACGGTAAGAGAAAATTGAGCGTCATATGAAATTGCGATGGCAAAATAATAAAAGCGACGGACTTCATAATAAAGGTTGCTATCACAAGGGGCAATATAACGTGGCGTTCTTTTGCACTAAGAGATTGAGCATACAACCAAAAAGCGCATGGCAACCTCTGCTTCCCTCTGCAAAGGGCCTATCTTTTACTTCTATGTATTTACTTTTATGCAAGAGTCAAAGTATTCTTCCCTATTCCTTTTTATTTTCTCTTTTGCAAGCATCATCTGGTGAGGAAAGATCTAGGCACATATATTCAATTGGATATGGATGAGCTTGAGTTATTATTGTTGCCATCACCCTTGAGGTGAATACGTTGGGAGGCGAAACTATAAGCCCCTATCTTTCTATGTGTCTGGTTGAATCTTTTTGCTCATGTGTATGCGGTGAGTGTTAGCAATCATAGAAGACTATAAGATGATTGAGTATGTGGACTTTCCAAAAGGCTATGATACGTGACCCTTCCTGAAAATATGATGAATTGTAGTTGCAAAGTTGACTGAGAACATAGTTTGTTGGTTTTCAAAAGAATTTATACTTTATACTTCAATGTTGTGATGAATTGTTACTTGTTCATGAGAAGTTATATGATGAAAGTTCTGTGACAAAGTTTTATGTTAAATTTTGTTGTTGTTATAATAGTATGCATGATGCCTCTATGTCTGTATTGTTTTTATCGACACCTCTCTCTCTCTCTAAACATGTGGACATGTTTTTTTATTTTGGTTTTTGCTCGAGGACAAGCGAGGTCTAAGCTTGGGGAGTTGATACGTCCATTTTGCATCATGTTTTTCTAGTATTATTTATAATGTTTTTATGCATAATAATTCTTATTGGAGTAAGTCTAATGCCTTTTATCTCATAATATGAAAGGTTTACACAAAGAGGGAGAATGCAGGCAGCTGGAATTCTGTACCTAAAAAAGCTTCGTCAGATTTACCTATTCTGCGCATCTCCAAATGAGCTGAAAATTTACAAAATTGTATTGGAATATCTGAAGAATATTTGAGCAAATAACTCCCAGAGGGGGCCCACCAGGTGGGCACAACCCACCTGGGCGCGCCAGGGAGCCCAGGCGCGCCCTGGTGGGTTGTGCCTTCCTCGGCCCACATTCGGTGCCCCTCTTTTGGTATATAAGTCATTTTGACCTAGAAAAAATAAGGAGAGGGCTTTCGGGATGAAGCACCGCCATCTCGAGGCAGAACTTGGGTAGGAGCACTTTTGCCCTTTGGCGGAGCGGTTTTGTCAGGGGAACTTCCCTCCCGGGGGAGGAAATCATCGTCATCATCATCACCAACAACTCTCCCATCTTTGGGAGGGCAATCTCCATCAATATATTCAACAACACCATCTCTTCTCAAAGCCTAGTTCATCTCTTGTGTTCAGTCTCTGTACTGGAACCACGGATTGGTACTTGCGGGTGACTAGTAGTGTTGATTACATCTTGTAGTCGATTACTATATGGTTTATTTGGTGGAAGATTATATGTTCAGATCCATTATGCTATTTAATACCCCTCTGATCTTGAGCATGATTATCATTTGTGAGTAGTTACTTTTGTTCTTGAGGTCACAGGAGAAATCTTGCTGCAAGTAATCGTGTGAACTTGATATGTGTTCGATATTTTGATGATATGTATGTTGTGATTCCCTTAGTGGTGTCATGTGAACGTCGACTACCTGGCACTTCAACATATTTGGGCCTAAGGGAATGAATTGTGGAGTAGTTATTAGATGATGGATTTCTAGAGTGACAGAAGCTTAAACCCTAGTTTATGCGCTACTTTGTAAGGGACCGATTTGGATCCAAAAGTGTAATGCTATGGTTAGATTTTATCTTAATACTTTTCTCGTAGTTGCGGATGCTTGCGAGGGGGTTAGTCATAAGTAGGAGGTTTGTTCAAGTAAGAACAGCACCTAAGCACCGGTCCACCCACATATCAAATTATCAAAGTAGCGAACACAAATCAAACCAAGATGATGAAAGTGACTAGATGAAATTCTTGTGTAACCTCAAGAACGCTTTGCTTATGGACTGTTTTGGCCTGTCCTTTGCCACAAAAGGATTAGGCTACCTTGCTGCACTTTATTTACCATTACCATTACTTGCTCGTTACAAATTATCTTGCTATCAAACTACTCGTTACTTACAATTTCAGTGCTTGTAGAGATTACCTTGCTGAAAACAACTTGTCATTTCCTTCTGCTCCTCGTTGGGTTCGACACTCTTACTTATCGAAAGGACTACGATTGACCCTCTATACTTGTGGGTCATCAGTGGGGTGCAGAGATGTTACCTCCTCAGCCGTGAAGGCCTCGACCAAGGATTATAGGGCAAGCGATGCCATTTTATTCTCGACTCAATGTGCTCTGTCTGGGTTACTTGTTATAGTGATCACGCCATTGGGTCCCAACATCTTGAGCTTCATATAGGCGTAATTTGGGATGTCATGGAATTTCATGAATGCATCACGGCCCAGGAGGGCGTGGTCGCCACTTCGAAAGGGTAGGATGTGGAAAATCAACTCATCGGAATGGTAGTTGTCGGGAGTTCTGAACACTACATCAAGGGTGATTTTGCCACTACATCGTGATATGTCTCCATCATATCTATAATTTTTTATTGTTCCATGCTCTTATTATATAACTTTTACATACTTTTGACAACAATTTATATGATATATTGGACTAACCTATTGATCCAATGCCTAGTGCAAGTTCCTGTTTGTTGCATGTTTTTTGTTTCGCGGAATATCCATATCAAATGAATTCCAAACGCTATAAAAATTTACTGAGAATTATTTTAGAATATTTGTGATTTTTGGGAGGTGGAATCAACGCAAACGGAGGCCCACGACCACCACGAGACACTAGGGCGCGACCAAGGGCCCAGGCGCGTGGTGGTGTATCGCGGCCTCCTCGTAAGTCAGTTGGAGCTCTACTTCGGGTGCAAGGAAGCTTATATCCGGAAAAAATCGTGTAAAAATCTCAGCGCAATCGGAGTTATGGATCTCCGGGGATATAAGAAACAGTTTTCGGCCAAAAAATAGGAACACGAAATAGAAGAGAACAGAGGGGTAGATCCACTCTTAGAGGGGCTCATGCCCCTCCGCCGCCATGGCAACCATGGACCAGAGGGGGAACTCTCCTCCCATCTAGGGGGGGGGCAAGGAAGAAGAAGGAGGGGGGCTCTCTCCCCCTCTCTCCCAGTGGCGCCGGAATGCCGCCGGGGCAATCATCTTGTGACGACGATCTACTCCAACAACTCTGTCATCTTCACCAACATCTCCATCACCTCCTCCCATCTATATTCAGCGGTCCACTCTCCCGCAACCCATTGTACCCTGTACTTGAACATGGTGCTTTATGCTTCATATTATTATCCAATGATATGTTGCCATCCTATGATGCTTGAGTAGATTTTTGTTATCCTATCGGTAATTGGTGAATCGCTATGACTTTCTTTTTGTTATGTTGCTATACTTTGGTGCCCATCATATGAGCGCGCGTCTGGATCACATCATAGGGTTAGTTGTATGTTGACAGGACTATGCATTGGAGGGCAAGGGTGACAGAAGCTTCTTCCTACCATAGAAATTGATGCATACGTGATTGAAGGGGGGGCAATATATATCTTAATGTCGTGGTTAGGTTTTACCTTAACTAGATGATCAGTTGCGCCAAATGGCGCAAAGACCCGTTTAAAACCATATTCGTGTATATTTGCATTTTTTTCAATAATTGTATATTTAAGTACATTTGGTAAGAACGTATACCCATATATATAAAGGAAATTAAATGCAAATATTTTCTTAAGGTAATAATGCCACAAATTAGATCATCGGTAGGTCAAGATAGTTGAGTCTACAATTAGGAATTCCGAGCAGCTGTAAACTTGCATTAAAAAAAGAGTAAACACAAATGACACAATAAAATGTACTTAATACATGAACTCGTGAACATTGTGTACAGGACAAGTTAATAGAAATAGTAGTCAATGACATCATATAATTTGGTTCTATACTCTTTTGTGTATATATCCTGAATGCTACCCCTTTGTGATCAACTCTTTGTCCTTCGAATCAAATGGCACAGCAACTGCCCCTTGTGGAAAAAGAAAGGACTCTGTAATACTCATAAATGTAAAAGGAAAACATCATGTGATGCATCTCAACCTGCGCAAAACAATGTAGAAACCATACATGCTATCTACATATTCTCATTGTCTAGCAAAGTGTAAGTAGCCAAGGGACCCTGTACAAAAGAATTCACAATTCGCAGAAAGAAGCATGCCATCGGCTGTCTAGACAACCATAAAACAATAAGTGGCAAAAGCCCCATCAGAATTGCTAGTCCCCCTTTTAAATATATAAGAATCTGAATTGAGAAAGACCTAGTCATGTGCCAATCTTAAGGAGGTGCTAACTACTAACAGAGGGAAAAAAATCAAAGCACTTCAAATAAAGGAACACTTTGTCCTCTTCCTTTTTGGGACTGTTAAATGCAATAGAATGCTCAGTTATTCGATTGCAGTGATTGCATTTTCCATTTGTTTTAGGGGTTCTTCACTTACATTGCCCTCTTTTTTGTGAATAAAGGCATCTATGTTCGCAATCTGATTTCAGATTACATTGAGATTAGAAAACAGATAACACAATATGTTATGTTGCAATACAAAGAGAATGGAGAGGAAGTTGGGGGTGGCTAATCATATATTGTCTTTGTCTCAGAAGAAGGCAATTGCTTGGTCAACAAATATATATATATCTGCACCCGGTGCATAGTATAGATGATGCAGATATGTTTTCAATGGAAGTTGGTTTCATGGTCTTATTCTGACAACAAGAAAAATAAATAAACTGACTATTTGTATATTCAAAATATGGTCCATTTGCATACAAGGTGCTATCTTGGCATGGATAAAACCTGCAACCATATGCACATAAGGTGGGTCTGTCCTAAGAGGAGCACAGTTTCAGAATATTTCTTTATTTGAAGTGGTTTGATTTTTCCCGTGTGATCCACTGCTCAACTCGGGTTTGCGCAGCACAAACACACACAGTAATCAGCATAGTTTTGCAAGTTAGATCTTGATTTTATATCATAATGTTGGCACTCCATCGGCAACAAATTGGCATAGAACACATCAACATAGATTAACTTTGGTCGTATGGAAAAATACCAACAGAGATTAATGCATATATTTTATCGCTCTCAATTTTGAAATCAGAAGTAACATAGTTTATAGTGATGAAGAAACAAAAGGTATTAGCTCTATTACCTTACACAGCCATTCGAAGTAATCACCAAGAGACAAAAGAACGTATTAGGCTCTAGGAATTAACATAACCTCTGTTGCATTGTTCATACGCACTCAATTCTGAAAAAGGAAAATATAAGCTTCAGTAGCAAACAAATGGAATCTAAAAACTCTGTATATGTAGGGAGAAAAGAAAATTAGGAATGCAAACTGTCATATTACTCCCTCGTGTGAAGAGCCAAAGCTATTTCAGTATTATATGGTGCTCTAGATTTCAATCCATAGCAATCAGAACAGTTTTGCAAGGTAGCTCTAGATTTTATACGATTGAAACAAGAAGCACATGGACATATGATTGTACAACTGATGCATAGTCACCCTCTTCTTGATGCATAGTCATGTTGTTCTTGGAATATCCCATGGCTAGTACATACAGATGAAAATTCGATCCAAACATGCCAGTGTTTTTAGGACATTAAATGGAGAGTGATGCATATTTTTTTGTCAAGTCCCTATTGACTCACAAGGCAAATTGTGGTGTTTTACCAGGCCCACCATTTTTAAATTTTCACTGAACAGAACCCAGAATCCAAAATTAATATAGGGATGTTCTACTCGTTATTATACATACTGCTAATTATCTTTGCTGCCCCACCTCAACGACAACAACTCGAAACCTGCAACCTGAATACTCGAAACCTCCAACCAACAGAGGAGTGATTGTTATTTCTTGGAAAGTAGATAATCAAATTGACCACTACAGGAAAACTAAGAACAATAAATCTGAATCATTGCATGAAAGATAAAGTAGTCTAGTCTCTATTCTTTGTTCTTTGTGAGTTGAATGACTCCTTCCAGAGCAAATCTCCAAGCTGGCCATAAAAAGGGGCACACCCAGAAAATGCAGAGAGAAGTGAATCAGGAAAAACAAAAACAAAAAACAATAATGCGACCGCAAATGAAGCTAAAACAGAATATTCGATGAGGTATCAAACCTACCTCTGTAGGTGATGCAATTCAAAGCATGTGTGACGTATCAAACCTACCTCTGTAGGTGATGCAATTCAAAGCATGTGTGACGCCGCCGATTCGACCGTACACTAATCATACACGTAAATGTGTACGATCAAGATCAGGGACTCACGGGAAGATATCACAACACAACTCTAGACACAAATGAAAGACATACAAGCTTCATATTACAAGCCAGGGGCCTCGAGGGCTCGAATACATAAGCTCGATACACAAACGAGTCAGCGGAAGCAACAATATCTAAGTACAGACATAAGTTAAACAAGTTTTGCCTTAAGAAGGCTAGCACAAACATCAACGATCGAAGAGGCGGTTGTCGGTGTCAAAACCGGTAGATCTCGGGTAGGGGGTCCCGAACTGTGCATCTAAGGATTGAAGGTAACAAGGAGGCAGGGGACATGATGTTTACCCAGGTTTGGGTCCTCTTAATGGAGGCAATACCCTACTTCCTGCTTGATTCACTATGATGAATATAGGGGTTACAAGAGTTGATCTACCTCGAGATCGTAATGGCTAAACCCTAGATGTCTAACCTGTATGATTGTGTTTTTTCCTATGGACTAAACCCTCCGGTTTATATAGACACTAGAGGGATCTAGGGTTGTACAGAGTCGGTTACAGAAGAAGGAAAATACATGATCCGAACGCCAATCTTGCCATCCACGCAAAGGGGAGTCCCATCCGGACCCGGGGAAGGTTCTTCTATCTCGTATCTTCATGGCCCATCAGTCCGGCCCATGTCACATAGCACGGACGCCCGAGGACCCCCTAGTCCAGGACTCCCTCAGCGGTCTCCACGTAGTAGTAGGCACCCTCTGGGGAGTAGTAGTAGTAGCTGTCGGGGTAGCATCTGGCTCCTGGGATCCACCATCTGGTTGCAACAACCGAAAAGAAGAAAGAAGGGGGGAAAGGGGGTAGCAAAGCAACCGTGAATACTCATCCAAAGTACTAGCAAGCATCAGATCTATACTAAGTATGCATTGGTATCAAATGGAAGGGTTGTATCTGTGGACTGAACTGCAGAATGCCAGAATAGAGGGGGAAGGCCTAGCCTATCAAAGACTAGCATCTTCAAGTAGCTCCGAGCATCTTGCAGCATTTAGAAGAGTATAGAATAGAAGTTTATATTTAACAAACATGTTGTAACATTAATGCCCAGAGATCCGTCCTCGACTCCCTGCGAGAAAGCAATCCCAGAGCCACATATCTCAAGTATCCATTTCTAGTTATAATAGATCAGGATACAAGTCTAAACGTTCGTTACCGTGGACACAGCTATTAACATATAATCTTCCCTGCAGGGGTGCACCATGTTACCCAACACGCTTGATTACTCTAGTCGGACACAATTTTCTGAGTCAATGCCCGGCCACGGAAGATCAACATGTCGCAGCCCTACCTAGGCTCAGCAGAGAGGTCCCCGCCGGTCTACATCCTAAGCACTTCGGGGTCTTGGGACCATCGCCCGTTGCACTCTGGGTCGTGGCGAGCAGGGCGGACCAGGCTCCACCACTACAGGATGGTGCCGGTCCAGCCGTGCCGCACTGCTGAACTGGACATCTGACAAAGCTTAGGCTGATACCACGACGTCGAGGCCCATAACTATTCCCACATGGTGGTTAGTGCGTAAAGGCCAGAGGCCAACTCAGAACAAATACCCAAACCATTAGTGTATTAGTAGCTTGCAGAGACGAGCCGAGACTCGCGACAGATGTGAACCCGTCGCCCCATCTCCTGGACTTACGGCAAGGGCCCAGAATGCTCGGCCGTGCCATGTAAATATCTTGTGGGTGCTCTCCGGGCCTGCCCGACTTTCGCAAAGGTCTCAAGTAAAGTCAAGGTAACCGTGTGTCCAAACGTCAAGGGGGAAACCCCGAGGAATCACCCTCGATGGATTCCACTCGATGTAATCATCAAGGTGAATGTAGGAGGAATCACCCTCGAGGTTCACACTTGAGGGGTTGCACAACAGAGTCATATAGGAAGTGGTGAAGGAGGAATCACCCTCGATGACCACGACCGGATAGCTACACTACAGAGTTATCATCAGGAGTGCGTTACGAGGTATCACCCTCGGCACTCGATAGTAACTATGCAAAGTCGTACAACCAAGGGGGTGAAGTGATGTGTTGGTCTCTGGTCGTTAATCACATTGATCGAGTCGTCGATGATGAAGCAGGGCAACAAGGACAAGGTAGGGGTCACTGATGGATCACTAACCAACCTAAACTAAACAGATTAGGACAAGCAGATAGGTAACAATAGTAGGTACAAAAGCAGGCTATGCATCAGAATAGGAGCAATCAATTACAGTAGCAAAATCTAATGCAAGCAAGAGAGAGAATGAAATGGGCGATATCGGGATGATCAAAGGAGGGGCTTGCCTGGAAGCTCCACTGAAACGGAAGATGTGTCGTCGGTGACATAGTCGATCACAGGGGCATCAGCAGCGGTCTCGAGGTCTACCGGAGAGAAGAGGGGGGAAAGACAATAAATACAAAGCAAACAAGTGCAATATTATGCATGATGAGACAATAAGCAGTGCTAGGGGTGATCTATTGCAGTGCTAGTCGATACAGGCGAAGGGGATAACATCCGGGAAAGTTTTCCTAGGGTTAGGCATTTTCGGACAGACGAACCAGAGGGGAAAGGTTCGATGTTCGCTATGCTAGGGATGTGTGGCGGACGAACGGACAGCGTATTCGGATTTTTCTCGTCGTTCTGAAAAACTTTCATGTAGAAAACATTTTCATCCGATTTACGATTTAATTTATATGATTTTCCAAAGTTTTACTAATATTCTGAATTTGATATTAAATCTAAAATGGAGTTATTGCACCAGCATGACGTCATCATGACGTCGACAGTCAACTAACTGGTCAAGCAAGCAAAGGGGCCCACTGTCATAAACTAGCTTAATTAGGCAGGTTTAATTAGACTAAATATGTTCATTAGGATAATTAATCAAAGTTGATTAATTATTATTATTATATTTTTAGTTTTATTTAAAATCCTTTTTTGACAGGGCCGTGGGCCCCTGTCATTATTATTAATATATTTTTAGTTTTATTTAAAATCCCTTTTTTGACAGGGGCGTGGGCCCGTGTCGTCAGCGGCCCACAAGGCCTTAGCCGGCGTTGGCGTGTGGGTATGGGGATCGCGCCCGAGGGGGCGGACCCGAGCGGGTCGGACAGCGGGGAGGCCGCCATGTCGAGCGACTCGGGGCCCAGCCGGGCGGGCGTGGCCGGAGTCAGGCGGCGGCGGCAGGCGGAGGCGGGCGGAGGGGCAGTGGATGCGGGTGCGGCCTGGCGCGACGAAGCGACGGGAGGGTGAGCGTAGGGCGCCGGCGCGCGAGCGGCACGCGGCTGGGGAGGGCGAGTAGCAGGCAGAGGCCAGCGGCGTGGCGGGCAATGGCGGCGAGCCGGGCGGGGCGAAGGAAGACACGGGCGACCGACGCGAGCAAGCAGCATGACAGGGAGCTCCAACGGGTGGAGGGCGCGGTCGGGCGGAGCCGCCGCGGCCTGGCGTGCGAGCGAGCAGGGGACGGCGCTGCAGGCGGGTAGCAGGGCGAGGGGAGTAGGGCGCGGCCCTGGGTGGCCATAGGTACAGGCGTGCGCGCGGACGACCGTAGGCGGCTGCGGCGGCAACAGTGGTGAGCGGGCGCGGCAGCAGGGCTAGCTACGACATCAAAATGGAGGGGGCAGAGGGGAGCGTGCGTGTGTGCTCACCGCGTTGACGAGAAGGCCCGGGGACGCCGGAGGAGCTCGAGGTGGCGCGGATCGACGCGGTGGCCGCTGGAGCCTGAGGAGGAAGTCGAGGTTAGGCTGGCATCACAAGGTCGTATGGCACCGTGTGGCTAGATGTAGATGAAGAGGACGACGCTACGGTGCTCCTGGACTCTTCGACGAGGCGAGGCGTGGACGGTGGCCGTGGGATCGAGCGGCGCACGGCGACGGTAGCATAGGGTGACGAAGAAAACAAACGTTGGAGCAAAGGAGGAGAGGAGTGGCGATCTATGGTCCGCCAAGGGGGTCGAGGGGATCTTGTAGGTCGCTGGGGATGCGGCGGATGGCTGCCCTGTGGTCGATCCGAGCCATGGACGTCGCAGGAGCGTCCACCGCGTCGCCAGTGAGTAGTAGGAAGGGGAGGACCCCCTGGTGGGCTGGGCCTGCACTGTGGACTTAGGCCCAGTCCACAGTAGCTTTTCCTGTTACTTTTGTTTTTCTTTTTAATTTGTTTCTGTTTTCAATTTAGTTCCTTTTATTTTTAGTTTTATAAATTTCAATTTTAGCATCTAAAATAGAAGTAATAACTAGCCCACTGCCACAAAAAGTTTAACACTTCAATAAAATAGGTTTACATTTGTTTATTATTTAAAAGCATTTAACAATTGTTTTTAGCCATGTTATCTTCACAAAAGGGCATTTAAATATTTTACAGAAGTGTTGGGTCACCATCATAATTAGTTATGGAATATTTGTCACACTTTGAACATTTTATTTTGCATGTTCAAGAAACTTGAATTTTGGACTTTAATATGAATTTGAATCTGAATCATGATTTGGATCAAGTGAGGATTAGCAACAGTAATGTGATGACATGACAACATTAACGGGGGATTACTGTAGCTTAATTATCCAGGCGTTACAGTATGGTAGGCCAATGAACAAAATGGCATGCATTTAGTGAACACACAATTGAGCTGAAGGCAGTATTTCTTTGGTTCTCAAAAAGTGATAGCAGCAACAACAAAGATTGATGCTCGCTACAAAAAGAGTAGGACGCATTAGCTGGGAGGAAAAACCATGGCTGCACTTTCATATCTTTAGGAACAACAATGAATTGGAAACTCATCAACTTGTTGCGTACCTGGAAAGAAAACATGTAGTTCAAACTCAATTCCTCACATCTGTACATTGTAGTCCAATATCTAGTCCAATAAAGGCGAGCACGTTAAAATGTAATAAAATGGGAAAACAACATAGTAAGGCTTTGCCAAGCATCCAAGATCAAACTTTATGCATACGCATAATAGCATGCAAAATGCATTTCCATTTAGATAAGTATATAATGAACAATCGTCCTCTGATTTAGAAGTAGCTAACATAATGAGAGGCAAATGGATTTCCATACGTAAGTAAATAATGACTACATGTCCTCTTATTTAGAGGTAACCCACTCCGAATAATCTGACCCAAGATGAATGATTATATATTTGCTTTTTTCATGAGATGTTTTGTGTTTAGACTTTTAGAAAGCATTTAACTCGGCCTAATTAAGCAGAACCTTCAGATTTTCATTTATGTACTTACTAACTCATTCCAAGTGTAATAGCCAACTAAAACAAATCCTCCGAAAGAAATGAGATAATATTCTCCATTGTGATTGTTGTACAATAAAGTCATGCCCTAAATATAAATAAGAATCCATGAGGCAAATACAAATAAAAACATCATGATCTCCATCTACCTAAACTGCAAAAAGCTAGTAAGACTACTTAACTCGTTATTTTTTACCGGAGCTGAATCGTAGAAAAAGAAATCACATGACTTACATAGACTAATACTATGCCGTTAGCCTTTTTGGATTTTCATCAAACACTTTGTAGGCACAGAGAAACAAAACCTGCACAAACAAAGATGAGAAGCTCTGGGAGCAGGGGATTGGAAGAAAGGAGGGAAAAATCTGGAAGAAGAGAAGAATGATTGACCTGAATATATATTTGTACAGGGATGCATACTGGATAGTATATCAGTACACACTACCTTCAAATCATGGTGATAGACACCTCTGCTATGGCAGCGGTCAACAGTGTTGAACAACTGTTGGAAACATTTTCTCACATCTGCTCTTTCATACCAGAACAAATTAAGCACATAGGCACAGTGGGAAGCATAATCCACAATGTTCACCAAGGTATGAACAACTCACAATTTTGTGGAAAATTTTGCCACCTATGACAAGCTTCATCACCATATATATCTTTGCCCTACTGACCATCTCCTCTACAAGACACGTGTGACGCCCCCGATTCAATCGTACACTAATCATGCACGCAAACGTGTACGAACAAGATCAGGGACTCACGGAAAGATATCACAACACAACACTAAAAATAAAATGAGTCATACAAGCATCATAATACAAGCCAGGGGCCTCGAGGGCTCGAATACAAGTGCTCGATCATAGACGAGTCAGCGGAGGCAACAATATCTGAGTACAGACATAAGTTAAACAAGTTTGCTTTAAGAAGGCCAGCACAAACTGAGATACAGATCGAAAGAGGCGCAGGCCTCCTACCTGGGATCCTCCTAAACTACTCCTGGTCGTCGTCAGCGGCCTGCACGTAGTAGTAGGCACCTCCAGTGTAGTAGGAGTCGTCATCGACGGTGGCATCTGGCTTCTGGGCTCCAGCATCTAGTTGCGACAACCAGGTAGAAAGGAAAGGGGAAAAGGGGGGAGAAAAGCAACCGTGAGTACTCATCCAAAGTACTCGCAAGCAAGGATCTACACTACATATGCATGGGTATATGTGTAAAGAGGCAATATCAGTGGACTGAACTGCAGAATGCCAGAATAAGAGGGGGATAGCTAGTCCTATTGAAGACTACGCTTCTGGCAGCCTCTGTCTTGCAGCATGTAGAAGAGAGTAGATTGAAGTCCTCCAAGTAGCATCGCATAGCATAATCCTACCCAGCGATCCTCCCCTCGTCGCCCTGTAGAAAAGCGATCACCGGGTTGTCTGTGGAACTTGTCTGGGTGTGTTTTATTAAGTATCTGGTTCTAGTTGTCATAAGGCCAAGGTACAACTCTGGGTCGTCCTTTTACCGAGGGACATGGCTATTCGAATAGATAAACTTCCCTGCAGGGGTGCACCACATAACCCAACACGCTCAATCCCATTTGGCCGGACACACTTTCCTGGGTCATGCCCGGCCTCGGAAGATCAACACACCACAGCCCCACCTAGGCACAACAGAGAGGTCAGCACGCCGGTCTAAATCCTATGCGCGCAGGGGTCTGGGCCCATCGCCCATTGCACACCTGCATGTTGCGAGGGCGGCCGGAAGCAGACCTAGCCTCCCTAATACAAGAGCAGGCGTTCGAGTCCAATCCGGCGCGCGCCGCTCCGTCGCTGACGTCAAGAAGGCTTCGACTGATACCACAACGTCGAGTGCCCATATCTTTCCTGCGTAGTTGGTTAGTGCGTATAGGCTAGTGGCCAGACTCAGATCAAATACCAAGATCTCGTTAAGCGTGTTATTATGAAGTAACCGCGGACGCCGACCAGGGCCAGGCCCACCTCTCGCCTAGGTGGTCTCAACCTGCCCTGTCGCTCCGCCACATAGTAACAGTCGGGGGCCGTCGGGAATACAGGCCCACCTCTACCGGGATGGAGCCACCTGTCCTTTCAGCCCCCACATCGGAATCACTTGCGGGTACTCAACGAGCCAACCCGACTTTAGTCACCATCTATATAGCATGTATATATGTATTGTATATACCCGTGATCACCTCCCGAGTGATCACGGCCCGATAGTATAGCAAGGCAGACTGACAAGAATGTAGGGCCAATGATGATAAACTAGCATCCTATACTAAGCATTTAGGATTGCGGGTAAGGTATCAACAACTGTAGCAACAATGGCAGGCTATGCAACAGAATAGGATCAATCGAAACAGTAGCATGCTATACTACTCTAATGCAAGCAGTAGAGAGAAGAATAGGTGATATCTGGTGATCAAGGGGGGGGGCTTGCCTGGTTGCTCTGGCAAGCAGGGTTCGTCATCGATGTAGTCGATCACACGGGTACCGGCAGCGGCCTCGGGGTCTACTAGAAAGAAGTAATGGATGGGAACACAATAAATAACAGAGCAATCAAAGCCTCACAAAGCATAACATGTCAATACGCGGTGCTAGGTGTGCCCTAACGCAGTGCGAGGTGATACCGGCGAAAGGGGAAAACATCCCGGAAAGTATTCCCGGTGTTTTGCGTTTTCGGACAGATGAACCGGAGGGGGAAAGTTGCCTGTTTGCTATGCTAGGGATGTGTGGCGGATGAACGGGCTATGTATCCGGATTCGTCTCGTCGTTCTGAGCAACTTTCATGTACAAAGTATTTTCATCCGAGTTACGGATTATTTTATATTAATTTTTAAAGTTTTAAATCATTTTCTAAATTATTATTACTAAATTAATTCGAAATTAGCATTACTGCATCAGCATGATGTCAGCATGACATCAACAGTCAACAGAGGTGTTGACTGGTCAAACTGACGTGAGGGTCCTGCATGTCATAGTCTCAGGTTATCTAAACTGGGTTAATTAGACTAACTAAGTGATTAGGCTAATTTATTTTAATTAGATTAGTTAAACAGGATTAATTAACTTAATTAACTCATTAATTAATTAATTAATAATTAATTTATTCATTCTAACATTTTTTTCTCTCTTTTTTTTAAGAAAAACGTTCTGGGGCGGGGCCCCCCTGTCATTGGCCTAGGGGGCCTTAACGGGTCGGGAGAAACGGGCGCGGGCGCCAGCCCGCGGGGCATGGTTGCGGGCAACGGGCGCCTGGGCGCGCGCTCGCCGGCAGGGAGTGCTGCGGGGCGAGGCCAGCGGCCAGGGTGGTGCTTGCGCGTGGGCGTGGGCAGGAGGAGTGAGGGCGCGGCGACCGTGGGCGGTGCGCGACCCGGCGTGGCGAGGCATGGCCCTGGCAGAACCAGGCGTGGCCACGGGCGCAACCACAGCGCGGCCGGGCGCATCGGCGAGGCAAGGGGCGGCCAAGGCGGCAGCAGTGGGGCAGTCCGGCAATGGCGGTGAACGACGGGCGCGGCTAAGCAGCAGTGGCAACAACGGCAGCTAGAGGCGGAAGCGAGCAGAAGGAAACGCGGGAGGGGGTTCGGGGTCCTCACCCCACGTTGCAGGGGTTCAGTGGCGAGGCTCGGTAGAGCCGTCGAGGGGGAGGCGAGGACGAGCAGTCTGGCGAGGGGAAGGATGGGGACTAGCGACGGTGACGATGTGGTCAAGGCGGAGAGGCTCCGGCGAGGTGGCTCTCCAGGCGGCGGCGAAAGGCGCGCTCGATCCAGTCGGCAGGGTCGTCGGGGGCGGGGACCTGGTCGCCCCGATCCCGATCTGGATTGGGGGAGTGGGGGGAGAGAGCGAGTGGATCATGCGGGGGGGAAGGACGAGTGGTGAGCGAACCGCTAGGGTTCCGGTTGCCAATGGGGATAAGGGTGCGATGGGGGCGGCTGGGCCTACGGGCTGGTAGGTTGGATTCCCAGTTGGGTCAGTGGCGTGCTGGGCCGGTTGGACCTGGGAGGGGGGGTTGTTGTTCTCCTTTTGTTTGTCTTGTTTTTCCTTTTCTTTTATTTATTATTTTCTGTTTTCATTTATAATTTCTTTTATTTTAGTTTTATAAAATACCCAGTGAGCACCTAAATTAGTATTACTAATCAGTCCACTGCCACAATTATTTTGGCACGCTACTAATTTAGGTCTATTATTATAACTTGAAAAAGGCATTTAATTAATTGTTTTTGCTGTCATTTCTATTACTTTAGTGCATTTAAATATTTTATTAAAAGATAATTTATTCACCATCATTTACTATGGATTATTTGACACATTAGGAACGGTTTAGTGTTGACTTTTGAAAACTTTAATTATTTTAACTTAAATTCATCATTTAAATTTGAATCGTTTCGAACTAACGCGAGATTATTAACAGTAACCGAGGTGGTGTGGCATTGTTAACGTGGGATTACTTTAACCAAATTATCCGGGCGTCACAACACGTCAATTAAAAGTGGACATAGTCATTTACATAGTCAAAGGCCAAAGCTTAATTTTGACAGAGCAAAAGATAAGTAAACAATATAGTTTCTCCATGTGGGGAAGATGACCAAATATACTCTGTTTTCCTTATACTGCAGGTTACTAATTGGTACACGTGTCACAAAAAATCAATTAATTCATCAAGCTAATCTGGCAAATTATTGGCACACGAAAATTAGTGAAAATGCTAAAACATCCACCACAGCCAAGTAATCACACGTATTGAATACACTTTCCATCTATATGGAAAAACAATATATTCAAACAATCCAACAAACATTTTGTTAGCAAATCAATCAGAGTGAGAGAGAGAGATCTGGAAGAAGGAATTGTAGAAGTGCATGCTCTAGCCAATGCAACCAAAAGACCGATCTTATGAAAGAGACTAGACAACACATTATACGTCAATACTCTCCCTCACGTGTGGCTCCCTTAGGTCTAAAGGTGGAGCGAAAGTGGGCTGCAATTTAATTGTGCCAGCCGGGTCTTGAACTCAAGACCTCTTGACTCCGATACCATGCGAAAGTGCATGCTCTAACCAATGCAACCAAAAGACCGATCTGATGGAAAAGATTAGATAGCACATTATACGTCAATAGGAATTGGTGACAGTTCCCATGAGGCAACCAGAAGAGAGGATAGAAATACCAGGTGCAGCAAGGAGGAGTAAATTGCGGCGTGAAGAAGACTGGCAGAGGAGTACATATGGATCCAGCACCGTTTCGCTGTAGGTCCGCAGCCGCTCAGCACCGCTGCAGCAGGCGGTTGTGGCCGTTGCTCCCTTCATTCCGTCGACGATGATGCAGAGGTGTCCCCGGCGGCAGCCTGTGGCCGCTTCTAACACCAGAAGATCTAGAAATCAGAACAGACTCAAAATGGAGAGGAGAAGTGGGGAGAAAGAATACCTATAGCTGCCATAGACAGTAGGAACACTAAAAATGTGAATTAATTTAGAGAGGAAAGGGATTAGAAAGAGGAACTCACGGGGGGAGGTGCAAACAGAAGAGACGGGGAATGATTTGTGACGAGGCGTGATGGCTGCTGCTCCCCTCCTTTCGTCGATTCCGGATCGAGGCCACGCTCCTCGGCTCGAGCTCCTCCTGCCCCAGCTGGATCGAGGTCGACGGGCGCCGACAGAGCACGAGGAAGCCGTATTTGGGCCACCATGCGAGACGGACGAGGCATGGCTGGCTGCTGCCCCTGCTCCCCTCGTCCCGCCGAGTCGAGGAGAGGGGTGGCGACGAGGAGGGACCGCCACGGCGAGCGGGACGGGCGGGGCTCGAACTCCGTCCATCGTCCAGGTTTCGGATCCGGCACTGCTCTCCGCCGCCTCCGCTACCTCTAATGCTCTGGTTGCGCGCCAGCGGCGGCTTCTCGAGGATCACAGCCTTTCCAGATCCACGGGAAGTCGCTGCTGGGGGATTTGATGATTTGCCCCACTTTACAAGGGTTTTATGATTTGCCCTATGATTGTCTCAATGACAGTGGCCCCAGATCCCATCCGACAGCCTCTCGGGGAGGGGCAAATGATCAAATGGAGAAGTAAAGTGTGGCCCCGCCTCCTCCGGAGGGAGAATTGATTTTAACCCCCCTATGCGCTACACTTCTATCTTTTACCCCTTTGTTCGTTCGCCTTGCTCTGAACCCTCCTGTTGCGACATGTCTTTTGCTGATTGCCCCCTTTGCGCTGTTATCTTTACTTTTAATGGACGAGTTGTTGAATAGTCCCTCCACTTTCGACATATTTTTTTCGCCTGGTCTTTTTTCGTCTCCCTTCCCACCATCCGACCGGTTTACTTTTTTCCACTATTTCCTTCTAAACAAACACTTTCCTACTGTACAAAAAGAGGCAGATCCTAACTTTCCTAACTTATCCAAATCAAGCGATCCATCTCATCAATGCAATTTGCTAGAGGAAACAAATAACAAATTTTATGAAAACAAATAACTGACATTACGGGGGGGGGGGGGGGAATCAATTTACTAGTACTCCTACATCACGATGGAATCAGAACTTTCCTAATACTCCTACATAGCAAATCACCACATATTCACTTGTCGTGGCTCCCGTTCCATGAATAAGAAATTCCCAGCAGCTTCGACCCCTTTCACACCCGACCATGGCGCCGCTGCCCATCGCCGCCATGCCACACGCGAGGGGGCTCTGCCAGTCGGACCTAGCCGCCTTGCTCCCTCGCGCCCGTGTGCTGGGGAGGACATCGCGCGATGCAGACCGCTGGCCGCCGCGTGCGCTGGGCACGTCTCAGCCGGGAGCAGAGGTATCGGGGCCGGGGGCCACTGCGCGCACTATGCGCTAGCCGTGCCTCCAGTGGGTCAGTGCAGCCAAGGTCGTCGTCTCGTCGGGGGCAACGTGCGGGTGCGGGCGTCACGGGTCGTCGTCGTCGTGGACGGTGAGCATGCTGAGGCTGTCGCTTGCCCGTGCAGGCCGGGCGTCGAGCCGCATCAACGTCGTTGAGGTCGCCGACAGCGGCAGGTGCTAGGGGCTTCCTCCGCCGCGTGATGCGGCTGTGCTGCGGCTGTGCTGCGGAGAGCCGGGTCGAGGGCCACTCGTAGGAGCAGCGCGTCGTGGCTGTGGTCTCCACCACGACGGGAGGACTGGTGCTACTGCATGCCTCTTCCACGAGGATATTATTGCTGCAGTGATAGCGAGCGGCACCGACCGGTAGTACCAGCCCCAATGATGGATGGACCAGGAGAGACATTGAAGCCGTGGGCACATAGTACAATCAGCCGATGAACTCTCCACTGAGCTCATAAGAGTAAAAAAGCTCTCCCTCTCCTGCCGGTTTGCATCTCAATTATTTATTTTTGCTGCTCGATGTTCTACATATCAATGCATTCACACGGTGATACAACTTGATTCAAGTGCTTGCATACAAGTAGAATTGCTATTTTTTGTGCCAAAAATTGATTTGTTATCCTGAACTTTTGTCTGCTTGTTTCCACTGTGATGCAGACAGAAATGATATATTATCGGGTAAATTATGCATTAGCTGAGAGCGGTATGAATTTATATTGGGAATAAAAAAGCTATTTTCTTTAGTTGTACTGCTCTTGTTTATGTATGTTGAATTACAAGCGACCAATGAGCATGAAGATATAATGATCAGTGATACAAGTGGTAGTGATAGGGAGGCTTTTGTGAGACAAGTCCCGACTCCCCTCCCTAGGGTCCCCCCCCCCCCCCCCCCCCCCGCCGCCGCCGCCGGGCGCGCCCCGCTCCCCTCCCCCTCTCCTCTTCCCCCTCCTCTTCCCCTCCCCTCCCGCGGCGCGCCCGCGCGCGCCCGGGGGGTCCCCTGTGCCGCGGCCCTCGGCCCCATCTCCCTCCCCTCCCCCCCCCCGCCGTCGTCGGCGCGCTCCGTCAGGCAAAGCCCGGCGGGCAAGGCGGCGGCGGGGCCCTCCTTCCCTGTCCGCTTGAGGGCGCCGGTGCGGGGCGGCCCCTTTGAGCGACGGTGCTGGATGCCCGCGGAATCCAGTGGCGCGGCGGCGGTCTCGCGGGGCGGCGGGGTGGCCTGCTATGGCAGCGCTCCAGCGAACCTCGGGCTGCGCGCTCCGGGGCGGCTGCGGTGCTCCCGTCTCGGGAGGTGGCGCGCGACCGGTCTCGGGCCGGATCCGTATGGATCTGGCTTTGGTGGCCGGCCGGTGGCGCCTGGCTCCGGTGGTGCGTGCCCGGAGGCTCCGGCGCTCGGAGCCCGCCGGGCGACGCGGGTAGGGCAGCGGCCGGGCGTGGCTGCTGCTCCGGCCGTGGGCGGCGACTTGGGTAGGCCTCGGTGGCCTACCAATGTTGTGGCGGCTTCACGGTGACTCGACGGATCTGTCTGCGGCAACGGCCGGCTCCTCCGGCGTCGGTTTGTCTGCGTTCGGGCCGTCTCGTCCTTCACCCCATCTCCTCGTTGCCTGGGCACTACTCCCATCAAAGGGCTGGTCCTTTCCCAGCTACGATCCACCGCTCGTCTCGCGCCCGATGCCGCAGGACAGAGCTCGTCTTGCACATGATGCAGCAGGACCGGGCTCGTCTCGCGCATGATGCAGCAGGACCATCCTCGTCTCGCGCACGATGCAGCAGGACCGAGCTCATCTTGCGCTTGGGGTAGCAGGATGGGTCGGTGGATGCCGGCTCTGACCGACCTATTGGGTCTCGACGCTGGGGGTTGCCCAGGGGCGCGAAAGGTTGGACCTTTCCGCTCGTCTCTTTCGTTGGGGTGCGCCGGGTCACGAGTGAGGTGGTGTCGAGGTCTTGGATGCTGGGGCGGCAGCCCTGGTGGTGGTGGTGGCGCGGTGCTCTTGGACAAAGCACGCGCCTTGGTTTTGCCCGCTCATCATGGCCGTGTGGGCGGCGTGGTTGCCGGGGTGTGGCGTTCGATGGCGGTGAATGTTGGCTGAGGTGAAAACCTGCTCTTTCTTCAGAGGGACCGGCGGCGGCGAAGATCGCTCCCTTCTTGAAGGCGTCGGCGCGGCTCTCATTGTCCGGCATGCGGCTCCGGGGGAAACTTTGATCCTTGGATCGGGCGGTGGCGGCGCTCCGGCGTCGTTTCCTTCCTAAAGGCGCCGCCTTGGAGCGCATGGTTCGTCATATGTAGCTTCATATCTTCGGGATGGTAGTGCTAGGAGTAGTGTTGCTGCGCTCAGCGCCTCTGTATCCTGTCCTGGGTGTGTGCGTGTGTTGTGGTGGCGTTGCATGTGGTTGTACTGGATGCTTGTGGGTTGTTGCTTTATATATAAAGCGGGGCGAAAGCCTTTTTCGGTATAGGGAGGCTTTTGTGTCAGCTTGTTTATTTTCGTTTTTGATACATGGATACTGAATTCATAGCTCTCCTGGGCAATCAGTACACGGCCATAAGTCTGATCGATGTGGCGGGCAATCAGTACACGGCCATAAGTCTGATCGATGTGGTGGGGATGGTCTCTGATGTTGGATAATATCTGTTTTCTCTTCTTGATTGTAGGTCGGTCTCATAGAACTTATATGCCTATGCTTTGGTTAATGCATACTCACTACGGGTATGGTCTATTATTGATGTTCATACACAGAATTGGTTTTGCCAAATTATGTTCGATTAACATGTTGTTATAATAATAGAAAGCTTTTGCAAAATTCTGCATGATGTCGTATTAAGCTTGATGGAACTAACCTCCCAAAAATGGCAATCTCTATTGGTGTTTTTTTTATCTCTGTTGATAAGTTTTGATCTCAGGTTGCACGTAAAGTTCTTGACCCATATCCTAAATACCACATATAATCTTTGGTTGTTACTTTGAATACATATGATGTTGAATCTGTCTCCTTTGGATCTCCAAATGATTTGCAATGTTGGATACCAGAAAATAGATTGAGCAGCCATCACACATTAGACTAATAATATATGGCATGTTACCTGGCCGTTCTCTTTATACACAATAGTATAGTTATATATACCAACTGTAGAAAAATATTCATTTGCCACTGAAACTTATATTTGTTTTCTATTTCGGAAATTAAGAGCATCTACAATCGGACCCCTCAAACATCCCATTTGAGAGTCCGGTCATTGTCCTGGACAGAAAAGAGAAGAAAAAAGGCCACCCAATCACAATCCCTACTTTGTCTTGGCATGTCCAGTCAGTCCACAGATCCCCCGTATCCAACCCATATGTGAGGAGCATATAAGGATGTCCGAGCTATTTGGGCATGTTCTCCAAGGAGCACCCAGGTAATAGGCTAGCTCTTTTGTTTGCATCATTATCATTATCTAATTAGTTCTCTTTATTTCAGTAAATGTAGAACAACAAATAGTCTATGCGCTTCTGAATCAAAAGTTTTTTGAGTAGGACCTTATGCTCTTTTAACTGAACTGGGAGCACTGACAGTTATTTGCAAAGTAATTGCCTCCTATGAGTGTTTGGTAGTGCTTTGTGCTCCAATTTCAGTTGCATTGCTTCTGATGTATGAATGAACTATTTCCTCGTTTGGTAATTAACGCAACCGACGTTTTTCTTCATGAGAACAGATATTTTTGTAGTGTATAGTACAATTGTTTTTGTTAGTTACCCTCCCTATGAACCTATTGTACTCATTTATCAATTTTGCATTGTTAATATATCCAGAATTAGTTGTGACTGCAAAGTGCAGAAGAAAAATCAATTGCTACAAGCAAAAGTATTATTTTGGAACATTTGTATAGATGTTGTATAGTAGTGACCAGCACCAATACTTTAGAACATTGTGTCCATTATTTCCCTTCTGCTCGAAATAAAGCGAAACCAGTTTGATATTAAATATGTTTTTCGTCTTGCCAAGGTTAAGTGTGCACCTGGAAAAATAAAACTAATCATGTGCAAGGTGTAGAGATGGGGAAGCAGGAGGAAGATGCTGTTGTTTGTCCGACGCAATCTGAAAGCATGCTCAAAATCAATGAAAATAGAACAAAAATTTACTATCATTCTCTCAAACCTTACACTGAACTTGCTACTAAAGAAGGTATGCATGATGCATATCAAGTAAGTCCTGTCCGCAATTGTTTTATCTTCCACAATTGTTTCTTGTGTCACTACTGTTAGAGTTCAAAATGTCCAAAACAAGATAACATTTACCGATGCTGCTAAATGACCGGTTCAAAATAAATAGATCAGCAGCTTTCCAGTTTTATCAGTTTCACATGGATGTATCCCTTGTTGTAGGCAGCCAACCCACTGCAAGGTGTGTGCCCTCGAGCAATTATTACTCTGTGTTGGTAACAATAACTGGAATTGGCTTCTTTGCTTTACAATTAGTAGTATGGAAGATTACTTCCTTGCTGTTTCACCACTAAAATTGAGGTGATTTCAAATGAATTTAGAGTTCCAAAGTTTGAGATTCTAGCAGGGAAAAATGATTTGGTAACCGAAGATAAACAGTTTGGACTTTACTATTGTTTGGTCTATTGGAATCCGAGACTTGACCATGAACCCATGATCATATTGGTTTCCTTTGAAAGAACATGAGATATCTTGTTTTTATTATGATTCACTCATGGATGCATGCTTCGTTTATTTTTTTGCGTCATCTGCCTCACGAGCCGTCCGATCGGTCGTGATCGTGCGGTGCTTGGTTTGTCTCGCGCCACCGTCCTCCTTGGTGGCAAAAAGGTCTCACCTAGACGCTCGGTTACATCACACATTTCTCTCGCGAGCAAAAAAATCCTACAACTTCCTAGATCTGGCGGCACATCCCGACGCGACAATCTTCGCGGCTGTAAGCTTCCGCAGCGGTGAAGCCGAGGCTGCGACGGGGAGCGGAGACGTGCGCATCCATGTCTTAGAGAATCGACGGGACGCTCCGCCGCGCAGGTACTCATCTCACCTCCACATGATTCGACGACATTGACGTGTGTGGCAATGTTAATGTTGCGGTGCATGCTTCAACGGCCGCACCGATGCTTTGACGGCCATGATGACAAGGCGTGCTTCGATGGTATTGATGGACACTGCAATGCTGTGACATGTGCTTCAACGAACACGACAATGAGACGTGTTACGACGACAGCATCATTGACAACAACCGCGATGTTGTGAGGCATGCTTTCACGGTGATGCTTCGACTGGCCACAGCAACAAGGTGTGCTTCGACGACAGTTGATGATGCATGCTTCGACGGCAGGTGCCCGTCCGCTCTTCTGTGAAGGCTTGTTTGAAGGCGTATTTTTGTGCTAGAATGGTGGCGGACGTGCTGGACGCTTGTTGGTGCGGGCCGAGTGGAAGAGTGTGTGATGTGAGAGGAATGGTACGGGGTGTTGCCTGTTGCGTGAGTAGGATGGGAAGATGGAGATAATCAAAGGGTCACGCACGGCTGTATCGGACGGCTGTACATCGGTTGATCTTTTTCTAAGATTAACCAGGTGATTTGTACCAAATGATAGAAGAAAATGATTCCAAATCACAACATTTCATTCGTTCATATGGAATTACAACAAGTTCTCACTGATATACATGGATCCTGCTTTCATCGCAGCAACAGAGCATATCCACAACTAGAGATTAGAGCACAAAAATTGCTGAAAGATCAAATGCCTGATTGAAGCTTTGAATAATTAGCTACTGTATAAGGATCTCCTGCATAACTGCACTTTGCCATTAGCTCTAGGCACGCCTTATTTGACCAGTCCAAGGACAGTGAGCGGGAGGGACAGTCGTCGACCAGCGCGCACACGTTGCGCAAGAGGCGACGGGGAGCTGGCGAAGACTACAAGTGGTGAGTGGTGAGTGGTGAGTGGTAGTGGCGACCTCGAGTGGTCGGCACCCCATTTGATGTCGGACGTCCGAACACGTCCGGACGTCTGAGCGAGAAATGTACGTATGAGGGAGAAATGAGTTTTGACCTTCAAGATGACCTTAACCATTTGTTTGATTTCTTCATGCATCATAGCCCATAGCAACGCACGGGCATTCTACTAGTCCTCTTAGTTAACTGCTAATGAAAACAAAATTGGTTTTATAATATTTCAATTTGACTAAACTGCCCTCAAGACCCAATATGCCAGATAAAATAAACCTAACACGAGACAGAGCCGCCGCTCGTTCCAGTCGCGAGTTCGCTCGCACGAGACCTAGTGACCAGCCGCCAGTTCGCTCGTGACCCGCCCTCCGTCGCCCTTGCTACTATGCCGCGTTTCCTCCTCATCTTCCGCCCTCCATTGCTGCCCGAAGGTAAGACAAGCTTCTCCCTTTCCCTTTTCCCTTTCCATGGTTTTTGTCTGGTTCCTATGGTAGAAACCCTAGGTACTGAGGGAGATTGACATGAGGATTTGAGTGGGAGAGATTGGATGTACAAAGGGGTGTGATGAATCTAAAAAGGCAACATCATATTCCCTTGTTTTAGTTGATGTATGCATGAGTTTTAGTTGATGTAAGACCAGTTTTGTTTTCATTAGCAGCTAACTGAGAGGATAATAACGCAAAGGGGGCAATCAACAGAAGACATGTCGCAACGGGGGGCTCAGAGCAAGGCGAACGAACAAAGGGGTAAAAGATAGAAGTGCAGTGCACATGGGGGGTTAAAATCAATTCTCCCTCCTCTGGAGTAGGCAAAGTGGGCGGCGGGGAGAGAGAGGGGGAGCGGGGTGGCGGCGAGAGAGGGGAGGGGATGGAGATGGAGTGGCAGCCGGTTGAGACGAGGGAATGGGAATGGAGGAGAAAGCTGATGGGCACGGGGCTCACGACGGCATGCACATCGAGCGCGTCCCTCGCACGGTGCGGGTGGTTTTTTTGCTCATGTGGTGCGGTGCGCCCTCGCTGGGTTTTTTTTCACGTGCAGCGCGGTGCAGTGGTTTTTTCCCCTCGCGTGGTGCGGCACGCTCGAGGCACCGGTTGAGGCTAGCACTTCTTGAGGGTTCATATGTTAGATGATCGTTAGTAGTTGCGGATGCTTGCTAATAATTTCAATCATATGTGCATAAAATTCCATGTAAGGGACAACATGCTAGCAGTGGCCTCTCCCACATAAAAACTTGCTATCGGTCTAATAACATAGTCAATTGCTTAGGGACAATTCCGCAAATCCTACCACTACTAATCCACACTCGCTATACTAATTTAATTGTACTTTAATTAGAACATCACCTATTTTTTATTTTTACATTCTTTATTATCTTGCATACTTATCCCTTCATACCTACAAAGTACTTCTAGTTTTTTTTCTCATTCTAGGTAAAGCAAATGTTAAGTGTGCATAGAGTTGTATTAGTGGTTGATAGAACTTGAGGGAATATTTGTTCTACATTTAGCTCCTCGTTGGGTTCGACACTCTTATTTATCGAAAAAGGCTACAAACGATCCCCTATACTTGTGGGTTATCACATCGCGCCTCTTTTCCTAGGATAATCCCCTTAAATGTGGTATAACTAGGTCTGATGCATGATCTATCGCACTACATCTTTTACACAGTCTCTTCATATATGAGGTTTAAATTGTTGTCACCAACTATTAAAACTTTATGTAGGCAATATTCATCCACTATAGGGTCAAGACTAGGGCTATCGTTCATTGGTTGGGGCCGGTCTTCGGCTGACCCTTTTGACCAAAAGTAGTAGGCATGTCCTACCATT
This sequence comes from Triticum aestivum, assembly GCF_018294505.1. Classification (NCBI taxonomy): domain Eukaryota; kingdom Viridiplantae; phylum Streptophyta; class Magnoliopsida; order Poales; family Poaceae; genus Triticum; species Triticum aestivum. The sequence goes on from NC_057810.1 coordinate 344,639,788, forward strand.
TATCCAATGTGGCTTATCTCGCGAAGAGCTCGCTTTCTTTGACTCGTTGACGGATGAGTTTGATAGATCATTAAGATCCCGCACTTGTCATAGGACATAGTCGCACGCTTGTTGTGTGTGCCAGTACTATTGAGGAGTTATTCCCCTCCTTCCGCCTGTTTAACCACCCAGCAAGCCCGAAAACTATGAGTTGGGTTTGTGTTCAACAAAACAGAGTGGATGGGGCATGGTTGATCTAGGAGTTTATCGAGGGCAGTTTTTGGCCCTGTTATGGGTTTCCTTCTTCGCCGCGATGGCTCCTCGGCCCTAGAGCGTCGAAGGCGCTCGTTTAGACGTATATGCCTATCATGGTTTGCTGCTTCAACATGGATTGAATCGCTCTGCTCCTTTAGAGCCAACCAGATGTCTTCCATGACGCGGAATCTTGATACCAAGTCTGATAACTCAGCAAAAGTTTGAACGCATCTACGACTGAGGGCATTCAGGATGCCCTCATCATGGCAGTTGTGGCGAAAGGCCGCCAAGAATTTTAAGTCACAGGAGTCTGGAATTTTGTTCTTGATGAACAGGAAACACATCCAGAATTGTCGAACTATCTCATGAGGTTGTTGTTTGATGTAGATTAGATCTGAGACATCGTGTGGTCCTGAGTTATTCAGGCAGTACTCGATGTGCATGGTGGGTGGGATCATAAATTTAACCCTAGCCTATTGCGGGCTTGCTGATTCGAAGTATTCCTCCCGCTTTCGTAGTGCTGAGGCCGAACCAGTTGGGCTGACCCTCGAGTCCGAGCTCCAAGCTCCCTCTAATTGGTCAGGCTTGCCATCCTCCATCGGTTGGTGTGTAGTTTTCTGGTTCATTTGGGCATGAAGGTTGTCGGTCGAGTTGGGATATAGAGCATGAGGGTTGGTTATTGTGATGCCCCCGATTCGACCATACACTAATCATGCATGCAAATATGTACGACCAAGATCAGGGACTCACGGGGTGATATCACAACACAACTCTAGACACAAATTAAAGATCATACAAGCGTCATATTACAAGCCAGGGGCCTTAAGGGCTCGAATACATAAGCTTGATCATAAACGAGTCAGCGAAAGCAACAATATCTGAGTACATACATAAGTTAAACAAGGTGCCATAAGATGGCTAGCACAAACTAGAATACAGATCGAAAGAGGCGCAGGCCTCCTACCTGGGATCCTCCTAAACTACTCCTGGTCGTCAGCGGCCTGCACGTAGTAGTAGGCACCCTCGGTGTAGTAGGGGTCATCGTCGACGGTGGCGTCTGGCTCCTGGGCTTCAACATCTGGTTGCACGTACGAGAAGAATGGAAATGGGGAAAAGAGGGAGCAAAATAACCATGAGTACTCATCCAAAGTACTCGCAAGCAAGGATCTACACTACATATGCATTGGTATCAATGAAACGGGTAGTATCTATGGACTGACCTGCAGAATGCCAGAATAAGAGGGGGATAGCTAGTCCTATCGGGGACTACACTTCTGGCAGCCTCCATCTTAAAGCATGTAGAAGAGAGTAGCTGGTAAGTTCACGAAGTATCATCGCATAGCATAATCCTACTCGGCAATCCTCTCCTTGTCGCCATGTGGGAGAGTGATCCTCGGGTTGTATCTGGCACTTAAAAGGGTGTGTTTTATTAAGTATCCAATTCTAGTTGTCATAAGGTCGAAGTACAACTCTGAGTCGTCTTGTTACCGTGGACACGACTACTCAAATATATCAATCTTCCCTACAGGGGTGCACCATATTACCCAACACGCTTGATCACTCTAGTCTGACACACTTTCCTGGGTCATGTCCGACCTCGAAAAATCAACACGTCGCAACCCTACCTAGGCCTAACGGAGAGGTCAGCACGCCGGTCTAAATCCTATGCGCGCAGGGGTCTTGGGCCCATCACCCGTTGCACACCTGCACGTTGCGTGCGCGCCGGTGAGCAGACCAGGCAGCCTCCATTAGAAAGGAGGGTGCTTTACGCAGTCCAACCCGGCGAGCCCTACTCAGTCACTGACGTCTAGGAGGCTTCGGCTGATACTACGACGTCGAGTGCCAATAATTGTTCCTGCGTGGTGGTTAGTGCATATAGGCTAGTGGTCAACTCAGATCAAATACCCAATCTCGTTAAGCGTGTTATTTTGAAGTAACCACGGACACCGACCAGGACCAGGCCCACCTGTCTCTTAGGTGGTCACAACCTGCCATGTCGCTCCGCCACCAAGTAACACTCGGTGGCTGTCGGGAACCCAGGCCCACCACTACCTGGATGGAACCACCTGTCCTTTCAGCCCCCCACATCGAAATCACTTGCGGGTACTCTACGAGCCGACCCGACTTTAGTCACATCATGTAACCTATATAGTATGTAAGTATGTATGTATATACCCGTGATCACCTCCCTAAGTGACCACGACCCGATAATATAGCATAGCAGATGGACAAGAATGTAGGGCCACTGATGAAATACTAGCATCCTATACTAAGCATTTAGGATTGCAGGTAAAGGTAACAACAATAGCAACAATGACAGGCTATGCAACAGAATAGGAGCTATCGTATCAACAACAATAGCAAACCTAATGCAAGAATAAGAGAGAAGAGAGTGGGTGATATATGGTTGATCAAGGGGGTTTGCTTGCCTGCAAGCTCGACAGAGAAGGACGGGTCGTCAACACCGTAGTCGATCGGGGTAGCGGCAGTGGCGTCAGTCTTGAAGTCTAGCGGGGAGAAGAGGGGGAAGAAACAATAAATACAATGCAAACAGATGCATGATGATTCATGACATGGCAATAAACGGTGCTAGGTGTGATCTAAGGCGGTACTACGTGATACTAGCGAAGTGGGGAAACATCCGGAAAAATATTTCGGGTGTTTGACTTTTTCAAATAGTCGAACCGGAGGGGGACGGTTGCATGTTCGCTATGCTAGGGACATGTGGCAGACAAACAGACTGCATTTTTGGATTTGTCTCATATTTCTGAGCGACTTTCATGTACAAAGTATTTTCATCCGAGTTACAGATTATTTTACATTAATTTATGAAGATTTAACAATATTCTGAGATTATATTTTTAATCGGAAATAAACTGAAACTGCTAAGTGCACACACAGAAGTGTACCCAACAATGGCTATAGAGGATGGCAGGTGGGGCCATTGACTGGGTTGACCCGGTCAATATTTTGACTAGTCAAAAGTGAGTAGTGTATGTGGGTCCCAGTTGTCATGGACTCATGTTATTTAACAGATTCTTAATTAAATTTAACTAGCTTAATTAGGGGGTCTGGGCTAATCTAACTAGGACCTCCTAATTAATAGCGTGGGGGCCCATGTGGCAGGGGTCGGCCCATCTAGCGAAGGCTCGGTTGGCTGCCTGGCATGCACGGCGAGCAGCGGCTGCGGCCATGGGGCTGCTCGGCTGGGGCAGTAGCTAGCGGTGAGTAGAAGTAGTAGCCGCAACAGAAGCAGCATAGCAGCAGCGGTCAACAGGGCAGGCGGCAGCAGACAGCAGCAGTTTAGTGGCAGCAGCAAGCAACACAGGAGGAGGAGTAGCGGCGGTGGTGGTAGCTGCGGCTTCCAGTAGGAGCAGCAGCAGCGAAGGCAGGCGCGACCAGGCCGCGACGGGCACACGCACGTGGGCACACCCGGGCGTAAAGGAGCGCGAGCCTGGGGTGCGGGTTGGTCGCGGTGAGCATGGGCTTTGGAAGCGACCGCGCCGAGCTTCGGCCACGATGAAACGATGGCGGAACAGGGGGAACAAGGGGGATGGGAGTGGCGCTCACAGGGGAAGGTGGAGGACGCATCCGGCGTGGCGGAGGAGCTCCGGTGAGGCAGATCAGGCGTGGGGTAGTGACGGCCTGTCAGGACCCTGTTGACATGCAGCTCATAACTGAAGAACAGAGCAGTTACTCTGAAGAATTCGACAGCGACGATGAATCGATACTCACTTGGGAATGGACGGCTGAGATGGCATCGATGGAAATCAACGGACGTCAGGCGTAACGGACACTGTTTCTCTTCACGCCGTTGCCGCCACCCTCCTGAAGGCTACAGTAATGGAGAGCGGCCGCACCAGCGTCGCCACCAACCTGCCAGCTATTTCGCCCCTTGAGACGAGTCTGGAATCATCTTTCCCCTTCTCCAAGTTGTAATAGCTAGCTTAAACTAAGAACCCTAGACTACTTGGTAGAAATTCGGGACAGATCCTCGATCTGAACCTTGTATCTGTAACTCTATTGCTGAAGTTTATCAAATCGGGGCTAGTTCGAGTATTTGGTGCGTCGATTGCGTATTCTATTCCTGTCAATTGGTATCAGAGCCAGTCATTCCTCGGAGGCGGATCGATTGAAGCAGGTTGTGGTTGGGTTTCAGCTTGGTAAAATCCCACAGTGGGCTGTCGATCGCGACGGTGGAGGTCGTCAGTGACGAATTTTTGGTGGCGAAAGGGCAAGGTCACGGGCCAGGGTTGCAGACGAGTTCTGTGGTAAAATTCTGGAGCCAGTGATCGCCATGCCTACCAGGACGAAGCACGTGGATGAGATTTCGGAGGAACTCAAAGCTCTTCAAAGCGAGGTCGCGGCGCTCGGCCTGAAACAGGACAAGATCCAGGATCGGATGGATCTGTTCAACAATCGCCTACAGATGGTTGATTCCTTAGAGAAATAATTGGGCAAGGTGGAACTCCTGGTTGAAAACAACTCCAAGGTTCAGCAGGAGATTTTCCCTATCTCGAGAGAAATGCGGTCTGAAAATCCCAGCCCACCCTCCCCTGTTCCTCAAGCAGAACAGATAGTGGTCTTGCCACAACGGCAAAATCAGCAGGCACAACCAGAATCCCGCGAGCGAGAGCTGGCAAATCAAGGGACAACAAATAGTCCAGCAAAGAGTACAGCAATTCCAGGGACAATCTTCTGGCACTGGTCGAAATGAGGGACAACAAGCACCACTATTCAGGCAGACGACAGCACAGTATCAATCTGACAGAGCTATGCAGTTCATGAGATCAATCTCCAAAGGACCTAAACTGGGTTTCCCTAACTTTAGTGGTGAAAATCCATTGGGCTGGATAAGGCAAGTTAACAAGTACTTCCAGTTAGCACAAACTCCTGATGAATGCAAGGTGGATCTAGCACTGACTTATATTGTAGGTCGAGCTGATAATTGGGTGAGAAGTGCCCAAATGGATAACAAAACACTGTCATAGCAATAATTCTGCAGAGCACTTCGTGACAGATTTGCAGATTCTAGTATTTATGAAGTACTGGAAAAATTCCACAATCTAAAGCAGAATACTCTATTAGTAGCTGCTTACACTGACAAATTTGAGGAAATTATGGCAGTTGTCAGAGATGAGCACCCTTATTTGCAAGAGAATTGCTACATAGTCAGTTTTGTTAATGGATTGAAACCTAGCATAAGGTGCAATCTCAGACCACAAAGACCAACTACTCTCAACCAAGCATACTGGTTAGCCAGAGACTATGAAAGTGGATTGCAAGCTAAATATCAGTCTTATCAGGATAAACAACTATAGTACCACTCCACACAGCAACATAAAGCAACAATTCCAGCAGCACCTAACTTACAGGTTCCACAAGCATCACCTGCCACAAGGAAACCAGGAGTATGTTGGAGATGCAATGGTCCTTGGACACCTGGACATAAATGCAAACAAGCCCCTGCAATTCATGCTATAACAGGAGAAAATGAGTTCACAGAATTTTCTCCCGAGGAAGAAGCTCAATTAGCATTCCTAGTAGCTGAAGGACATATAACTGAAATAGCAGCTAACTGTATGCACATATCTGCACAAGCAGTTTCAGGAAATTTCACTTCCTCTACACTAGCAGTCCATATCTCTATTGGGGGTAGACAAGGAGTTGCTTTGATTGATACAGGCAGCACTAATACATTTATTGACCTCAAGTTTGCTCTCAAAGAAAAATGTTCTCTCATGAACACTCCTACTAAGAAAGTCACAGTAGCTGGGGGAGGTTCTCTCACTTCTGGTGCTTGTGCTCAGTCCTTAAAATTCAGAATTGGACAGGAGCTATTCTGCAATGATCTGACAGTACTAGAACTGCAAGGATATGATGTAGTGATTGGTTGTGACATGCTCAAAAAGCACAACCCCATTTTAATGGATTTTGAACAAAGAACTGTCACATTTACCAAAGATAAAACTACTCAAGTTACATTTCCTGATTGCACAAGTACTGAGCTAGCAAAAGTGATCACTGCAGAAAGCATGGACAAAGTGTTGGACAGTGGAGCAGTAGGCTTTGCTATGAGCTTACATTTCATGATCACTGGTCACCTTCCACCAGTACAAGATCAACACACTCTTGAAGATATCCTAAAGGTATTGGAACAATACAAGGAACAGTTTCAGGAACCAACTGAGCTACCACCCAAGAGGGAATGTGACCATGTAATTCCTCTTCAAGAAAACTCTACACCACCAAATGTTAGACCATATAGAGTCCCACATTTACAGAAGAATGAGATGGAACAACAAATCAAAATCCTTCTGGCTAGAAACATCATACAACATAGCATGAGTCCTTATGCATCTCCTGCTATTTTAGTCAGAAAGAAAGGAGGAACATGGAGACTGTGCATAAACTACAGGAAACTGAATGCACAGACAGTCAAGAATAAATTTCCTATACCAGTGATTGAGGACTTATTAGATGAACTCCATGGGGCAGCAATATTCAGTAAGTTGGATCTCAAGTCAGGATACCACCAGATCAGAATGAAACCTAAAGATATACACAAAACTGCATTCAGAACATATTCAGGCCACTTTGAGTTTTTGGTTATGCCCTTTGGTCTCACTAATGCCCCTGCAACCTTCTAGGCACTCATGAACAGGATATTTGCACCTTATTTGAGGAAGTTTGTCTTGGTCTTCTTTGATGACATCCTAATCTTCAGCAAAACACAAGAAGAGCACAAGGAACACTTAAAAATAGTGCTGGACATTTTAAAGAAGCACAATCTCTTCCTCAATAGGTCCAAGTGCATATTTGGGACAGATACTATTGAATATCTGGGCCATGTGATATCTGCACAAGGTGTTGCAACTGATCCTGAGAAGATAACTGCAGTAAAGCAATGGCCAATTCCAACAAATACTACAGAGTTAAGGAGTTTCTTGGGGTTGGCAGGGTACTATAGGAGATTCATCAAAGATTATGGATTCATTTGCAGACCACTATATGACTTGCTGAAGAAAGATGCATTTCTCTGGACAGAAACACAAACCAAAGCATTTCAGACATTACAAGAAAGTCTAACAAATGCACCAGTGCTGGCTCTTCCAGATTTTTCTCTCCCATTTGTCCTGGAGTGTGATGCTTCTGGGGCTGGAGTGGGAACTGTTCTCATGCAAAACAACAAACCTATTGCCTATTACAGTAAGTCACTAGGCCCTAAAGCAGCTGCATTGTCAACTTATGAAAAGGAAGCAATAGCAATTTTGGAATCCTTAAGAAAGTGGAGACACTATTTTCTAGGATCCTCACTAGTCATCAAGACTGACCACCAAAGTTTGAAGTTCATCACAGAGAAGAGAATTTCAGAGGGCATTCAACACAAGCTTATGCTCAAACTGTTGGAATTTAATTATGTCATTGAGTATAAAAAGGGCAAGGAAAATAAAGTTGATGATGCCCTTTCCAGAAAGCCAAATCTCTTGGCAATTTCTATGGCAGTGCCTAGCTGGACTGATAACATAGAACAGTCCTATGAGCATGATGATACATGTAAAAATCTCATTGCAAAAATTACTGCAGGAGCAACAGATCTCTCTTCATATTCTTATACTGCTGGCATACTCAGATACAAGGGTAGGATTTATGTAGGCAATGATGAGGATTTCCAACAACAATTGCTATCCACTTTCCACTCTTCTCCTATTGGGGGCCACTCTAGAATTAGAGCAACCTACCACAGAATCCACAGAATTTTTCACTGGCCTAAACTCAAAGCTATGGTGGAAACTTTTGTGCAGCAGTGCCCAGTGTGTCAAAGGTCAAAAGGGGAACACTACCATTATCCTGGATTGTTAGATCCCCTCCCAATTCCTGACATGGCCTGGAGACACATTTCTATGGACTGTGGAAGGATTGCCCAAGTCACAAGGAAAGGATGTAATATTAGTGGTTGTGGATAGATTCACTAAATATTCACATTTTATTGGTCTGTCTCATCCTTTCACTGTCAATACAGTCCCGCAAGACTTCATTGACAATGTGTTCAAACTCCATGGCATGCCTATATCTATGGTAACAGACAGAGACAGGATTTTCACCAGTAATTTTTGGCAAGCTCTGTTCAAGTCCATGGGTGTTAAACTAAATATGAGCACAGCCCACCATCCTCAGTATGATGGTCAAACTGAGCGTGTGAATCAGTGTTTGGAAGCCTATCTCAGACACATGGCTTTTAATGAACCAAAGAAGTGGTATTCTTGGTTAGCACTAGCAGAGTGGTGGTTCAACACATCTTACCATACAGAAACAAAATTCACACCATTTCAGTGTCTTTATGGATTTCCCCCTCCTCAGATAGGAGAAGTATATGTTCCTGGACGATTCTGAGGCCATAACATTCCAACAGCAAAAAGACCATATACAACAACAGCTCAAACACAACTTGATCATAGCACAACAAAGAATGAAAAAGTATGCAGACAGAAACAGGACAGATAGACAGTTTCAGGAATGAGAGATAGTTTATTTAAAAATGCAGCCTTACAGATTAGCAGCCTTCAACATACGCACAGGGTTGAAGCTGGCTACAAAATTTTATGGACCTTACAGAATCCTATAGAAGATAGGTAACTCCTCATACAAACTGTTACTACCTCATAATGTATAGATACACAACATCTTCCACGTCAGTCAATTGAAAAGACACTTGGGGCCCTTGGCCGTACCAGCTCCGGGGTTGCCATTGGTGGACGAGTCAGGCAAGATCAAGGTTTCTCCAGTATTGGTATTAGAAACTCGAGTTGTTCCACGACCTCCCAAACTTGTCATGCAATGGCTCGTGTAGTGGCTCAATATGTCACCTGAAGAAGCAACATGGGAAGATGCAGATTTCATTAAGTCCACCTTCCCTGAGTTCTTCAACTCCACCATTCGCTCTTGGTTTCCAACAACCGATCCTCGAGGGCAAGGATCGTCTTCAGAGGCAGGCAATTGTCAGGACCCTGCTGACCTACAGCTCATAACTGAAGAACAGAGCAGTTACTCTGAAGAATTCGACAGCGACGATGAATCGATACTCACTTGGGAATGGACGGCTGAGATGGCATCGATGGGAATCAACGGACGTCGGGCGTAACGGACACTGTTTCTCTTCACGCCGTTGCTGCCACCCTCTTGAAGGCTACAGTAACAGAGAGCGGCCGCACCAGTGTCGCCACCAACCTGCCAGCTATTTAGCCCCTCGAGACGAGTCTGGAATCATCTTTCCCCTTATCCAAGTTGTAATAGCTAGCTTAAACTAAGAACCCTAGACTACTTGGTAGAAATTCGAGACAGATCCTCGATCTGAACCTTGTATCTGTAACTTTGTTGCTGAGGTTTATCAAATCGGGGCTAGTTCGAGTATTTGGTGCATCGATTGCGTATTCTGTTCCTATCACGGCCGTAGATGAGGAAGACGCTTGATCCCGTCGGTGTAGCATGGTCCTCGTGGTTCCCTAGTACAGATGCGAAGTAGTCGAGGATGACAAAGCTCCTCGACATCTTTGTGCAACGAGGGGAGGCCGGTGGCCGCGGGGTCGACGAAGGCGAGGCGACGACTGTGCTCGGTGAAGAAGAAAACGACAAGGAAAACGAGAGTGAGTGGAACAGGGGATGGCTAGGGTTTGCAGGGGTCGTTCGGTTCATCTTGTAGGCATCCAGGGGGAGCTGGATGCTTAGCACGTGGAGATCCCCGACCATGGACGTGCTCAGATCGTCTATGGGGTGTGCTGTGAATAGGAAGAAGAGGATGAGGTGAGTTGGGTTGTGCCTTGTACTATTCATGGTGGGCCAAGTGCACATGAGACTTTCTTATTTCTTTTCTTTTATGTTTTCTATTTTCTTTATTCACTAATAACTGGCTTTGTAAAACATGTAACTAGTCCCATAAATAACATTGCATTATATGGCACTGCCACAAAAAGGTTGGGAGGCATTTGAAAAGCTTTGGAATTTTTTATAATTTTAAAAGTAGTTAAAATATTGTTTTGGCCCCTGTTTTAATTGTTTTAGGGCATCTAAACATTTTATAAAATGTTGGTTTTGTTTTCACAATTGCTTTGGGATTATTTTCAACATCATGAACTATTTTTTATAACTAAATTAAGAAGTAACTATTTGACTTTATTTTAATTTTGAATATTGAATCGGATTTAAATCAATGTGAGATTAACAACAGTGGCAGCGGTGACATGGAATCATTAGTGTGTGATTACTGTAGCTGAACTACCGGGGTGTTACAGTTATAGAGTCGAGATCATCACCATTCATCTCTTGGGGGGAGAGGGTGATCTGATGTGTTTTTGATTTTCGGTTGATCCGATGACTTGAGAGTCTAGTGCCAAGACTGTGTCGTTTTGGGTCTGATCGTTAATCGATGCCTCCATTATCCCGGAGCAACCGAAAAGTGGGACCTGCATGGGCCACCAATGTTGGTGCTAAAACCGGCGGATCTCGGGTAGGGGGTCCCGAGCTGTAGGTCTAGAAACAATGGTAACAGGGGGGTGAAGGGAGACGATGTTTACCTAGGTTTGGGCCCTCTCGAGTAGGTAAAACCCTATGTACTGCTTTGATTGTATTGATGTGATGGAGTACAGAGTGCAAGATGATCTCGAGATCGTATGATTGTGTTCTAAACCCTAAGGCCGGTAATCGTGCCTCTAAAGACTAAACCCCTCGACTTATATAAGCACCGAGGGAACCCAGGTTACACAAATATGGTCGATTGCCGATGCGCCATATATAGAGAAATCCTTGAAGTGCACACCAAGTCTTCGAAGGTTTCCATCTTGGTTACGTAGATGTTCATAGCTTTGGCAGTCCTTCCTTTTAGTGATTGACGGGCCATAAGCTCGACCCATGGACTATGGGTTGTACAAGTTGGTACCCCTTATTCCAAGACACCATCATTTGAGTTGCCTAAAATGGCTGTCGTGCCGCCAATGTGCGCACCACATCCAACGTGCGATATAAAACAACAACTTATAACAAAAAAATACCCGATCTACGGAAAAATACCTAAACCCCAGGCACATGCCGAGTAAAGCCAAGTGTAACCGACCTAAGCAAAAGACCTAAACGCCCATGAACCCTGGCTCAGAACATGTGCTACCCGGCCTGCCAACATGCGCCCGGATGGGCTAGCAAAGCAGCCTAAAATAACTCTTCACGGTGCGAATGCTACTAACATCCGACCCCATGTGAGAGACGGCACTAAGGACGCCACTGATACATCTCCAACATATCTACTCTTCAAATACTTTTGCTCTTGTTCTGGCCCCTAATTTGCATGATTTAAGTGAAACTAACCAGACTGACATTGTTTTCAGTAGAACTTCCATGGTGTTGATTTCGTGGAGAATAAAAGTTCTCATAATTGGATGGGAATTTTTGGATATTTATTTTGGAAAATATAAAAAATTGGAACCAAAAAGTATCGAAGAGGAGCTAGGGGTAGACACATGGACAGGTGGAGCGACCACCCCCGCAGGCCGCGCAAGGTGTCCATGTGGGGCCCCTAAGCATCCTCTTGATGTAATTCTAATGCTATAGATTCACATCCTCCTAGAAAAAAATCAGAAATAAAGTTTCATCGCATTTTACGGTACGGAGCCACCACCACCTCTTGGTCTTTGTCGGGATCCCTAATATGGAGTCTATTTGTGGCTCCGAAGAGAGGGAATCGCCGCCGTCATCATCACCGACCCTTCTCCATCAACAATTTCATGATGCCCACAATCATGTGTGAGTAATCCCCGGCATACCGGTGGTAGATGGGATTGGATGAGATTTCTTATGTAATCATGTCAATTTGTTAGGGCTTGATACCTAGTATCCACTATGTTCTTAGATTGATGTTGCTATGACTTTGCTATGCTTAATGGTTGTCACTAGGGCCCGAGTGCCATGATTTTAGATATGATCATATTATGTTTTCATGAATATATTTGAGTTCTTGATCATATCTGCAAGTTGTATGTACCTATTTTTGTTCTGAACCCTAGACCCCAAGGTGACAATAATTAGGATACTCTACTGGGATGACTGTAATTTGAGGAGTTCATGTATTCACTATGTGTTAATACTTTGTACCGGTTCTCTATTAAAAGGAGTGCCTTAGTTACCCTTAGTTTCTATTAGAACCCCGCTGCCACGGGAGAGTAGGACAAGAAATGTTATGCAAGTTCTTGTCGCAAGCATGTATGATAATATATGGAATACATGCCTACATATGATTGATGAATTGAAGCTAGTTTTGTATCGCTCTAGGTTGTGACCGTTGCATATTGAATCTCATATGAATATCTCATCGCTACTCCATGCATATGCTTTTCAGCTATTGCCTTTGCTAAAGTTACTATTGCTCTACTTGTTACTATTGCTGCTATTGTTACTATTACTATGCTATCATATTACTGTGCTACTGATAAATTGCTGCAAGGAAGTGATATATCAGGTGTGGTTGAATTGACAACTAAACTGCTAAGGCTTATAAATATTCTTTGGCTCCCTTGCATCGAATCAATATTTTTTGGTGAAATACTACAATCAAAGACTGTCATGATTGTTGGGGAACGTTGCATGGAAAACAAAAAAATTCTACGTGCACACAAGATCTATCCATGGAGATGCACAACTATGAGAGGGGGAGATCATCTACATATCCTTGTAGATCCCTAAGTGGAAGTGTTTATCGATGTGGTTGATGTAGTCGTACACCTTCACAATCCGTTCTGATCAAGTACCGAATGTGCGGCACCTCCGCGTTTAGCACACGTTCAGCTCGATGGCGTCCTCGCCTTCTCGATCCAGCAAGAGGGGTGAAGTAGTAGATGAGTTCCGGCAGCACGACGACGTGGTGACGGTGGTGGTGAAACTTTTCCGCGGGGCTTCGCTAAGCACAACGGCTTAGAGGGGAGCGTGAACTAGAGGGAGAGGGGGCGCCGCACACGGCTTGGGGATTTGTGGTGTGTGGTGCCCCTCCCCTCCTCACAAATATATAGGTGGAGGGGGAGGGGAGGCAGTCCTAGGTGCACCCCAAGGGGGCTGGGGGCCACCCTAGTGTGCCTGCCCTAGGCGCGCCCCCTCTTCCTTCTTGGCGCATGGGGGGAGGAAGGGGGTTAGCTACCTTATGGCGTGTCCCGTTCCTTCTCCCTGCGTGGAGAAAGGCAGGAGGGGGCCAGCCCCTCCTTTTTCCTTCCCTAGGGGCTGGTGGCTAGGAGGTGGGCGCGCGAGCCCCCTTGTGGGCTGGTGTGCTTCCTCCTTTTTGGCCCGTTAGGCCCAACTACCCATGTAGCCTTCCGGAACCCCTTCCGGTAATCCATAATTATCCGGTGCATTCTGAAACTCTTCCGGAGACCAAATGCTATCATCATATATATCAATCTTTACCTCCGGACCATTTCGGAGCTCCTCATCATGTCCGTGAACTCATCCAGGACTCCGAACAACATTCGTTCACCAACATACATAACTCATATAACATTATATCGTCAATGAACATTAAGCGTGTGGACCGTACGGGTTCGAGAATGATGTAGACATGACCGAGACGCTTCTCCGGTAATAACCAATAGCAGGACCTGGATACCCATATTGGTTCCTACATATTCTACGAAGATCTTTATCGGTCAAACCTTTATGACAACATACGTAATTCTCTTTGTTCATCGGTATGTTACTTGCCCGAGATTCGATCGTCAGTATCTTCATACCTGGTTCAATCTCGTTACCGGCAAGTCTCTTTACTTGTTCCATAATACATCATCTTGTAACTAACTCCTTGGTCACTTTGCTTGCAAGCTTTTTGTGATGCTGTATTACCGAGAGGGCCCAGAGATACCTCTCCATCATACGGAGTGACAAATCCAAATTTTGATTCACGCTAACTCAACAGACACCTTTGAATATACCTGTAGAGCACATTTATGATCACCTAGTTACGAAGTGACATTTGATAGCACACAAGGTATTCCTCCGGTATCCGGGAGCTGCATGATCTCATGGTCGAAGGAATATGTATTTGACATTAACAAAGCAATAGCAATAAACTGAACGATCATATGCTAAGCTAACAGATGGGTCTTGTCCATCACATCATTCTCCTAATGAGGTGATCCTGTTATCAAATGACAACTCATGTCTATGGTTAGGAAACCTTAACCATCTTTTGATCAACGAGCTAGTCTAGTAGAGGCTTACTAGGGACTTGGTATAGTGACTTGGTATTTGCTTATGTATTCACACATGTATTTAAGTTTCCAATCAATACAATTATAGCATGAATAATAAACCTTTATCATGATTAAGGAAATATAATAATAACCACTTTATTATTGCCTCTAGGGCATATTTGCAACAACGATTCCCTATACTTGTGGGCCATCAGACATGCAAGCACCCGGCTTGCCTAAGCAAACCACTCGGGCAGAGGGGCCCGCGTGCAAACTGGCACTGGCGGCGCCATGCACACCCTGACTGGCGCGAGGGAACCAGCCCAGGTGGGACGACATGAAGGCACCCGACTCGAGCGAACCACCCCATAGAGTGCCCTCTTGCACAAGCTGATGCACGCGAGCGCGCACGACCCCGCTGGCATGAGTGACACACCCACCGGGGGCGTACACCCCAACAAGCAGGTCTACCTGGCCCGCCGCGCGTGAAGCACCACAAGAAAGAGGCCATCGCACACGTGCCCGACTCTGCCCAATGTCGGTGTCCTCGGGCACACACCCGCGGTCCACTCGCTAGGGACCATCGATGCGGCTCACCCGGGCACGCGCGGTCTAGGCAGATCGGACAGCGCAGAGAGGCCCTTGTTCGACGCCACCTGGGAATGGACGGCTTGGAGGGCACTCTCACCCTTTTTTCAGGAGTACGCCAATGGTGTACCATATTTTTATAGAAGGCAGTAGAAAAAATTACAATAAGTTCGAAACCTCTATGAACAAAGGCTCAAATAATACATCACACCAACACCAACACCGCTAGACCGATATACTACTCTCTCGCTAAAATTTCTAAACCTCCCGCACCGGCCAGCCTCCACTCTTTCACCTCTTCGACTATGCTCCCAACTAGTTGCGACGGTGTGAGTTGCTGGTCCCTCCTTCCAAACACCATCGCATTGCGTTGTTTCCATAAGGCCCATGTTGTCACGATGAGAAGCGAATCGAAGCCACGTCTGAACTGCATGTTGATTCGTTCCCTTGTGTCCTTCCACCATTGTGTTAAGGTGGCATGTATTGTCGGTGGTGTGACATTGATTCCAAAGTGCTGCAGAATGAGGAACCAAACATCTCGCGAGAATACACACTGGAAGAGTATGTGATCACACTATCCTTCTCTTGCAAGCAGGTGTAGTGAGGAGAAGCCTGATCTTGAAGTCTGATACGTCCATTTTGCATCATGTTTTCCTACTATTATTTGTGTTGTTTTATTGTATAATAATTCTTTTTGGAGTAATTCTAATGCCTTTTCCCTCATAATATGCAAGGTATGCACCAAGGGGGAGAATTCCAATAGCTGGAAATCTGGACCTGAAAAAGCTACGTCAAGCTACCTATTCTGCACAACTCCAAATGAGCTGAAACATCCCGAGGAATTTTTATGGAATATTTAATAAATATTGGAGCAAATAAGTACCAGAGGACGGCCACCAGGTGGGCACAACCCACCTGGGCACGCTAGGAGGCCCAGGTGCGCCCTGGTGGGTGCTGCCCTTCTCGGCCCACCTCCGGTGCCCATCTTCTGGTATATAAGTCATTTTGACCTAGAAAAAAAATAAGAGGAGGACATTCCAGATGAAGCGCCGCCTCCTCGAGGTGGAACTTGGGCAGGAGCACTTTTGCCCTCTGGCGGAGCGATTCCGCCGGGGGAACTTCCCTCCCAGAGGGGGAAATCATCGTCATCATCATCACCAACAACTCTCCCATCTTGGGGAGGGCTATATTCATCAACATCTTCATAGAACCAACTCCTCTCAAACCCTAGTTCATCTCTTGTGTTCAATCTTTGTATCAAAACTATAGATTGGTGCTTGTGGGTGACTAGTAGTGTTGATTACATCCTGTAGTTGATTACTATATGGTTTATTTGGTGGAAGATTATATGTTCAGATCCATTATGCTATTTAATACCCCTCTGATCTTGAGCATGTTTATCATTTGTGAGTAGTTACTTTCGTTCTTGAGGTCACGGGAGAAATCATGTTGCAAGTAATCATGTGAACTTGGTATGTGTTCGATTTTTGATGGTATGTATGTTGCCATTCTCTTAGTGCTGTCATGTGAACATAGACTACATGACACTTCACCATATTTGGGCCTAAGGGAATGCATTGTGGAGTAGTTATTAGATGGTGGGTTGGGAGAGGGACAGAAGCTAAACCCCAGTTTATGGCCTATTCCATAAGGGACCGATTGGATCCAAAAGTTTAATGCTTTGGTTAGAATTTATTCTTAATACTTTTCTCGTAGTTGCGGATGCTTGCGAGAGGGTTAATAATAAGTAGGAGGTTTGTTCAAGTAAGAACATCACCTAAGCACCAGTCCACCCACATATCAAATTATCAAAGTATCGAACACGAATTAAGCCAACATGATCAAAGTGACTAGATGAAATTCCCATGTACCCTCAAGAACACTTTGCTTATCATAAGAAACCGTTTTGGCCTATCCTTTGACTCAAAAGGATTGGGCTACATTGCTGCACTTTTGTTACTACTTTCTTTACTTGCTCGTTACAAATTATCTTGCTATCAAACTACTCCGCTACTTACAATTTTAGCACTTGCAGACAATACCTTGCTGAAAACCACTTGTCATTTCCTTCTGCTCCTTGTTGGGTTCGACACTCTTACTTATCGAAAAGGCTACAATTGACCCCATGTACTTATGGGTCATCAAGGCCATTTTCTGGCGCCGTTGCCGGGGAATGATACGTCTTCAATATATCCATAATTTTTTATTGTTCCATGCTATTATATTACCCGTTTTGGATGTTTATGGGCTTTACTTTACACATTTATATCATTTTTGGGACTAACCTACTAACCGGAGGCCCAACCCGTATTGCTATTTTTTTCCTATTTCAGTATTTCGAAGAAAAGGAATATCAAACGGAGTCCAAACGGAATGAAACCTTCAGGAGCGATCTTTTTGGAACAAACATGATCGAGAGGACTTGTAGTGGAAGTCAAGAAACAACCGAGGCAGCCACGAGGGTGCCCGGCGCGCCCCCTAGGGCTGGGCGTGCCCCCACCCTTGTGGGCCCCTCAGGCATCCACCGACCTACTTCTTCCTCCTATATATACCCATGTACCCCGAAAACATCAGAAGCGACCACGAAAAACTATTTCCACCGCCGTAACCTTCTGTATCCGCGAGATCCCATCTTGGAGCCTTCGTCGGTGCTCCGCCGAAGGGGGAATTGGTCACGGAGGGCCTCTACATCAACTCCAAGGCCTCTCTCATGAGTTGTGAGTAGTTTACCACAGACCTTCGGGTCCATAGTTATTAGCTAGATGGCTTCTTCTCTCTCTTTGAATCTCAATACCATGTTCTCCTTGATCTTCTTGGAGATCTATTCTATGTAACTCTTTTTGCGGTGTGTTTGTCGAGATCCGATGAATTGTGGGTTTATGATCAAGTTTATCTATGAGAAATATTTGAATCTCCTCTGAATTCTTTTATGTGTGATTAATTTATCTTTGCAAGTCTCTTCGAATTATCAGTTTGGTTTGGCCTACTAGATTGATCTTTCTTGCAACGAGAGAAGTGCTTAGCTTTGGGTCCAATCTTGCGGTGTCCTTTCCCAGCGACAGCAGGGGCAGCAAGGCACGTATTGTATTGTTGCCATCGAGTATAAAAAGATGGGGTTTATATCATATTGCATGAGTTTATCCCTCTACATCATGTCATCATTCTTAATGCGTTACTCTGTTCTTTATGAACTTAATACTCTAGATGCATGCTAGATAGTGGTCGATGTGTGGAGTAATAGTAGTAGATGCAGGTAGGAGTCGGTCTACTTGTCCCGGACGTGATGCCTATATACATGATCATGCCTAGATAATCTCATAATTATTCGCTTTTCTATCAATTGCTCGACAGTAATTTGTTCACCTACCGTAATACTTATGCTATCTTGAGGGAAGCCACTAGTGAAACCTATGGTCCCCGGGTCTATCTCTTATCATATAAGCTTTCAATCTACTTTTATTTGCATCTTTACTTTTCCAATCTATATCATAAAATACCAAAAATATATTTATCTTATCATATTATCTCTATCAGATCTCACTTTCGCAAGTGGCCGTGAAGGGATTGACAACCCCTTTATTGTGTTGGTTGCGAGTTCTTGTTTGTTTGTGTAGGTGTGTGGGACTTTTGAGGAGCCTCCTACTGGATTGATACCTTGCTTCTCAAAAATTGAGGGAAATACTTACGCTACTATTGCTGCATCCCCGTTTCCTCTTGAAGGAAAACCAACGCAAGTTCAAGACGTAGCAAGAAGGATTTCTGGCGCCGTTGCCGGGGAGGTGTTCGCTCAAGTCAAGACATACCAAGTACCCATCACAAACTCATCTCCCTCGCATTTACATTATTTGCTACTTGCCTCTCGTTTTCCTCTCCCCCACTTCACCCTTGCCGTTTTATTCGCCCTCTCTTTTTAGCTTGCACTCTTCTTCCTCCTCGCTTTTGTTTGCCGTTATGTCTGAAATTGGGGAGATTATCGTCGATATGGAAAATAATGATAACATGGAAAATTCTGATGCTCCTACTAAAGAACCCCCTATCTTGCATACTAAAAAGTTTCGAATCGGTAGTGGTAATATTATTGGAAAAGGGGTTATTCAAGACTTCTTTACTTGTGCCGGTGATTTACCTTCCATGGGTGGTTCTATTCTTCATAGAACTAGTAGTCTTGCGGATGCTATCGCTAGGCTTGTAGTTGAACTTGAAAGACAATTTATGCATACGCATCCTTGCATACAAAGAATTTTCCTGGAATTTTCTAATATTGAGCATTCTTCTGTTAAGTGCGCCGCTACTATCTTTTTGGCTCATGAGTTTAGATTTATAATAAGAGAGGCCAAAGAAATCTTTGTGCACTATAGGGTGGACGCAGGCCGTCCTCCCATAGAGGCGATCCTCTTTGATCAAGAGGAAATTAGGCATTTTCAATCTTTGGACTATGTTGCTTTTAATGAAAACCTTAGAAAAAAGGTTCCTACCAATGTCCTAGTTGATAGAATTTCCGAACTTAATAATGATTTTTCTCTTCGAAACAATGAGCTAGAATACTCTCTCGAGTATAGGCTCACGAAGTTCTGCCAAAAGAATGTTTATAATGATGAATTAGTTGTGCAATATGAAGGGCCAAATTAGGAACCCATACCTCCTGAGATTGATCTTGGGGACTTTTGTCCCATTAAATTTAGCCCTTTTGATTACTTTTGCTTGCCTCAAAGAACACTTGCTGCTGAACATAGAGAATATGAGATGAGTTTTCGTGATCTATCTTATTATTATGGCACTACTTAGATCTATCCTCGCTTTTATGCCTAGCTAGGGGCGTTAAACGATAGTGCTAGTTGGGAGGCAACCCAATTTTATCTTTGTTTTTGTTTTTGCTTCTATTTAGTAATAAATGTATCATCTACCTTCTGTTTAGATGTGTTTTCATGTTTTAATTAGTGTTTGTGCCAAGTAGAACCTATAGGATAACCTATGGTGATAGTTAATTTGATTCTGCTGAAAAACAGAAACTTTGCGCGCACGAAAATAATTTTCGTAATTCACGGAAACGTGCTTTTGCGTTGATTGTTTTTGCTGTAGATCAATAGACAAATTTCCCAGGACTTCCTATTTTGGTAGGACTTTTAGAGTTCCATAAGTATTCGAGAGTTACAGATTGCTACAGACTGTTCTGTTTTTGATAGATTCTGCTTTTCGTGTGTTCTTTGCTTATTTTGATGCATCTATGGCTATTATGTAGGGGTATGAACCATAGAGAACTTGGAATACATTAGGTTTAACACCAATATAAATAAATAATGAGTTCATTACAGTACCTTATGTGGTGGTTTTTCTTTCTTGCACTAACGGAGCTTATGAGATTTCCTGTTGAGTTTTGTGTTGTGAAGTTTTCAAGTTTTGGGTAAAGATTTGATGGATTATGGAATAAGGAGTGGCAAGAGCCTAAGTTTGGGAATTCCCATGGCACCCCAATATATTCAAGAATAGCCAAAAGCCTAAGCTTGGGGATGCCCCGGGAAGGCATCCCCTCTTTCGTCTTCGTCTATCGGTAACTTTACTTGGAGCTATATTTTTATTCGCCACATGATATGTGTTTTTATTGGAGCATCTTGTATGATATTAGTCTTTGCTTTTTAGTTACCACAATCATCCTTGCTGTACACACCTTTTGGGAGAAACCCACTTGATTGGAATTTATTAGAATACTCTATGTGCTTCACTTATATCTTTTGAGCTAGATAGTTTTTGCTCTAGTACTTCACTTCTATCTTTTAGAGCACGACGGTGGCTTAATTTTGTAAAAAAATTGATCTCTCTTGCTTAACTTATATTATTTTGAGAGTCTCTTAGAACAGCATGGTATTTGCTATGGTTATAAAATTGGTCCTAGAAT
Organism: Triticum aestivum; assembly: GCF_018294505.1. NCBI lineage: Eukaryota > Viridiplantae > Streptophyta > Magnoliopsida > Poales > Poaceae > Triticum > Triticum aestivum. Next base: position 344,660,722 of record NC_057810.1, read on the forward strand.
GATGGGCATCCAAGTTGGGTATAATAAAAACTATCATAGGAAGTGAATTGGATGCTATGATCAATTTGATGCTTGATAATTGTTTTGAGATATTAGGATGGTGATATTAGAGTCATGCTACTTGGGTGATTATGAATTTAAAGAATACTTGTGTTGAAGTTTGTGATTCCCGTAGCATGCACGTACGGTGAACCGCTTTGTGATGAAGTTGGAGCACAATTTTATTTATTGATTGTCTTCCTTATGAGTGGCGGTCGGGGACGAGCGATGGTCTTTTCCTACCAATCTATCCCCTAGGAGCATGCGCGTAGTACTTTGTTCTTGATGACTTGTAGATTTTTGAAATAAGTATATGAGTTCTTTATGACTAATGTTGAGTCCATGGATTATACGCACTCTCACCCTTCCACCATTGCTAGCCTCTCTTGTGTCGTGCAACTTTTGCTGGTACCATACACCCACCATATACCTTCCTCAAAACAGCCACCATACCTACCTATTATGGCATTTCCATAGCCATTCCAAGATATATTGCCATGCAACTTTCCACCGTTCCGTTTATTATGACACGCATCATCATTGTCATATTGCTCTTTGCACAATCATGTAGTTGACATCGTATTTGTGGCAAGGCCACCTTCATAATTTTCATACATGTCACTCTTGATTCATTGCATATCCCAATACACCGCCGGAGGCATTCATATAGAGTCATATCTTTTTGAGTTGTAACCTTGAGTTGTAAGTAAATAAAAGTGTGATGATCTTCATTATCAGAGCATTGTCCCAGTGAGGAAAGGATGATGGAGACTATGATTCCCCCACAAGTCGGGATGAGACTTCGGACTTTATGAAAAAAAGAAGAAAGAAAAAAAGAAAGGCCAAAAAAATGAGGCCCAAAGAGAAAAATAAAAAAAATGAGAGAAAAAGAGAGAAGGGACAATGCTACTGTAACGCCCCGGATACAACTTTCCATATTCATAACTCCAACTCTTGCCTTTTCCGGAGATGCGATATGTTATTTCCTCCATGGTTGGGTTTTGTATGCTGTTTTGTATTTTGTTCTTATTATGCATCTCATCTCATAGCATCATGTGCATTGCATCGGCATCGTTTTCATAAAACTTGCATCCGTTTTGGTTCCGCCGGTTCTCTCCGTTGTCCGTTCTGAGCCCGACCACACTCGCACGCGCCCGTGGCACCTCCGAAATATTATTTTATGAGTGGCATAAAAATGTTCTCGGAATGGGTTGCAACTTGTCATGTGGTCTTATTATAGCGTAGACAGGCCGCCTGCCAAGTTTCGTCGCATTCGGAGTCCGTTTGATAGCCCAACCGTTAAATATATATCGGCACCGTTGCCGGTATTTACGTTGGACGTTTCGGTCTCCGGAACTGTCGCCGGGCCTCTCTCCCTCTTCTCTCTCTTCTCAGCCCAACTCCTCTACACAACCCACTAACCCCTCTTCTCAGCCCACCTAAACCCCCCTCTGTTCCTGATCGTCGGATGGCGATCGCAGGCTCCGAAAGTCCCTCCTAACCCCTTAAACCCTAGCCCTACCTATATAAGGAAGCCTCCCCTTCCATTTTTGGCAGCAGCCAACCCCCCCCCCCCCTCCTCAAATCCGAGCCGCTGCCTTCCCTCTCCAAATCCGCACCGGCCACCTCGCCTCCGCCACTTGGCGCGTAGCCATTGGCTGCGCCACCACCGCGCTGCCGCCCGTGGCCACTCCCCGTGCACCACGTCGCCCCAATCGCCCCACTTCACCGCAGCCCAGATCCGGCCCGCCCCCGGGCCGCACCGGGCCCCGCCAGCCCTCGCGCCCCGCCATCGCCCCGCTCGCTCGATCGATCCAGATCGGGAGAGGAGCTCCCGATCCAGATCGTGCCTCGCCGCCGCCTCTGGCCGAAGCTATCTCGCCGCCGTCTCGCCGCCCCGGCGAACCCAGGTCGCTGCCGCCCGATCTCGCTCTCCCTTCCCTTTCTCCTTCCTCCCCTCACCAGCTCTCTCTCCCCCGCAGCTAGCCGCCCCTGCCATGAACGCCTCCACCGAGCTCCCCCGTGGGCATCACCACCTCACCGCCGGCCTCCTTCCGCCAGATCCGGGCAGGGGATGGTCGGATCCATCCATCCCCAACCTCCCGCCGACCCCACCTCGCTGGAGCGCTGCCCCGCCGCCAGTCTCCAGCACGTCGACCTCCTGCCTCGTCCTCGTTCGGGCAGAGGACGAGGGCACCCTCCTCGCGCACGTGGGCCACCGCGTCGCGCTTCAGCCCAGCAACTTCCCAGGCTCAGCCGAAGCCAGCCGGCCTGCCAGGCCTCCTCCGCCGACCTGGGCTCGGCCCAGTGGTGAGCCTCCTGGGAGCCCCTCTGTCCTGTGCATGTTGGGCCAGTGTATTCGGCCAATGTCATGTTTTTTCTGCTGCTGCGATTTTAGCAATTATCCCAGGTTTAACTGTTTTACAAAAAACCCTCCATGTTCATGCATCAATAATTAATTAACCGTGCATCGGATTAAAATAATTCATATATCTAAAATCCTCAGAAAATTGTGTAGATTAATAATATGCCATTTTCATCCATGTTTAAAATGTTTAAATTGATGTTTGCATTAATTTGCTAATATGCCATGTTAAAATGCTTTATTTCATAACTAAATAACCGTAGCTCGGAATTAAATGTTCTTTATATGTAAATGGGGTGGAAAAATGCCTAGTTTAACATGGTCCACTTTATGTTGCGGTTTAACAACATTAAAATTGTGTTTAGGGCAGAACAGTACCGAATCTAAAATTTGCATATGGGGATTTTCCGGAATTATTGTTTGTTACTTCCGGCCTCATTTAAACTTGCCTAGATAGGTAGTTTCATAGTGTTTCACCTCTTGCCATGTTTAACAACATTTAATATTGTTGGGTACAAAACCGAGAGAGAACTAAATAATCGATGTGGTGTTCCGTCAATATGCAACTTGTTGCATATTGAGCTCCACTTAATTTGTAGTATTGTGTGTTGCAGTTTGCCATGCCATGCCTCATTAAACCGGACATGCATCATACTTGTTTGTGCATCATGCCATGTTTATGTGTTGGTTGTTTACCATGTTGCTTGCTTCTTTCCGGTGTTGCTTCTTAGTTCCGGTAACGTTGTGTTCGTGAGGATTCATTCGACTACGTTGGTTCATCTACTTCATGGACTCGTTCTTCTTCCTTGCGGGATCTTAGGCAAGATGACCGCTACCCTGGATCTCACTACTATCATTGCTATGCTAGTTGCTTCATTCTATCGCTATGTTGCGTTACCTATCTGTTGCTATTCAAGCCATCCCTTGTTGCCATGAACCTCTAACCTTTGACACCTTACCTATGCAAACCATTGATTGGCTATGTTACCGCTTTGCTCAGCCCTCTTATAGCGTTGCTAGTTGTAGGTGAAGTTGAAGATTGCTCCATGATGGACAGGATTTTGTTGGGATATCACAATATCTCTTATATTATTAATGCATCTATATACTTGGTAAAGGGTGGAAGACTCGGCCTTTTGCCTGGTGTTTTCTTCCACTCTTGCCGCCCTAGTTTCCGTCATACCGGTGTTATGTTCCCGGATTTTGCGTTCCTTACGCGGTCGGGTGATTTAGGGGACCCCCTTGAAAGTTCGCTTTGAATAAAACTCCTCCAGCAAGGCCCAACCTTGGTTTTACCATTTGCCTCACCTAGCCTTTTTTCCCTTGGGTTTCCAGAGCCCGAGGGTCATCTTTATTTACCCCCCCCCCGGGCCAGTGCTTGTCGTGAGTGTTGGTCCAAACTGTCGGCCGCCCGTGGCCACCAAGGGCAACTCTGGCTGGCCTACCGGAAGTCTGGACAATCCGGTGTGCCCTGAGAACGAGATATGTGCAGCTCCTATCGGGATTTGTCGGCACAGCGGGAGGCTTTGCTGGTCTTGTTTTACCATTGTCGAAATGTCTTGTAAACCGGGATTCCGAGTCTGATCGGGTCTTCCTGGGAGAAGGTCTATTCCTTCGTTGATTGCGAGAGCTTGTCATGGGCTAAGTTGGGACACCCCTGCAGGGTATAATCTTTCGAAAGTCGTGTCTGCGGTTATAGGCAGATGGGAATTTGTTAATGTCCGGTTGTAGATAACTTGACACCAGATCCGAATTAAAACGCATCAACCGCGTGTGTAGCCGTGATGGTCTCTTCTCGGCGAAGTCCGGGAAGTGAACACGGTTTCTGGGTTATGTTTGACGTAAGTAGGAGTTCAGGATCACTTCTTGATCATTACTAGTTGACGACCGTTCTGCTTGCTCTCTTCTCGCTCTTATTTGCGTATGTTAGCCACCATATATGCTTAGTCGCTGCTGCAGCCTCACCACTTTACCCCTTCCTTTCCCTTTAAGCTTTGCTAGTCTTGATACCCATGGTAATGGGATTGCTGAGTCCTCGTGGCTCACAGATTACTACAACAACAGTTGCAGGTACAGGTTATGCGATGATCATGACGCGAGAGCGATGCTTGCTTGCGTTGAGTTCTTCTTCTGCTTCTTCTTCGATCAGGGGATAGGTTCCAGGTCGGCAGCCTGGGCTAGCAGGGTGGATGTCATTTGAGTTTCTGTTTGTGATTCATCCATAGACGGATGATGCTATTATGTATTGTGATGTTGTATTCGTGTGGCATTGTATGCCTTATGTATGTATCCCCATCTATTATGTAATGTTGATGTAATGATATCCACCTTGCAAAAGCGTTTCAATATGCGGGTCTATCCTTGGTGGGACCTTCGAGTTCCTTTTGGATAGGGTCGCATATTGGGCGTGACAAGTTGGTATCAGAGCCTCGACCGACCCTAGGAGCCCCCTTGATTGTTGGCCGTTGTTGAGTCTAGAAGAAAACTATTTTGAGTCTTAGGATTATATATATCGGAGAGTAGGATTCTTTTTACTCCTCAGCCCCCTTAATCGCTCTGGTGAGGTCTCCTGACGTAGATGTTTTGTCTTTCCTCTCCTCAAATTTCACTAAAAAAAATTTTAGGATCACGCGGGTATCTTGGAATCGTTCCGATGGTTTTGTGACGAGAACATTGTTCTTGGTGCCTCCTGACATTTAGGGGTTGTGGCAGTGTCCCGGGGAGTTGAGCTCCGAGGTGTTGTCGTCACAATTTTATCGTTGCAGTTCTGGAATACCTGAGTTTTGCCGACATCGAAAATCTCTTTTATGCAGTTGTTGGTGAGATAACCCCAATAACCCAGTACCGGGGCGAGCTCGGGAGTATTGCCATAACTCGTATAACGGATGCTTTTCGAAGGTTGAGGTACACGATTTCCGAAGGTTTCTTGGTTATGTGTTGACGGATGGATACAGCTGGATGTAGGTATTGTTAGTTTGGGTGAGATATATTGCTTCCCCTGTATCCCCAACACCAGATTGCATAACCAGAAAGTTTCGGGAGTTTTATAGGTGGGAATTCAAGTAGCTCCTAGAATATCTTTTCGACAGATGCATGATATGAGATTGGGGTTTGACGTCTAGTGGTCCGCCTTTCCACGGTCGTTTTTACAGTGGTCTCATTGTGTCTTAAAGAACCCTTGGCTATGCTGGTTCGGAGACACTTCGTATGTCATGTGCACTGCCTTGTACATGATGGTGCTGTACACTCGAGCCCGTGTGGGCCCCACCACGAAAACTTCGGACAGAATCTCTATCATATGTTTGTTCCGGCTTATTTTGCAAGCCAAATCCTTTGTTTTGTTTTATTGGTGGTATTCGAGTTGCTTCGAAGTCAAATGTTGAATCCATACCTTTCCTAAACGATGTTCTCATATTGCTATGTGAATACTAATCCTTCTTGATCATCGAGTTTGTCATGTTAATTCTTTTCCAACCGGTGCGCTTCTCTTCGAGATGATCCCATCATTCTCCCCATCCGCAAGATCAATTCTAAGTTTCTCAACGGTGTTTGTTTCGTTCATCCGAAGTTGTCTTTGTTTTTTCCCCACCCTCCCACCCTTTTTCTTCAAGGAACCAGATTTCTTAATCAAGTATCCAGTTATTCATGTGAAGTCTCTTCACTCTTTTCAATCAATGTTTTGATCCGGTGATCCCTCGTGGAGATGCTCACGAGCTTCAAGTTCATCATTCTTCTTTCTCGTATTCTTCTCCGGTGAAGTAATTTCAAGCTTTCAGTGTTGATCATATCCCTTTCCTCGTTTCAAATGTTTTTCCCCGTCGGTGCACCTCTTAATTGTTCACCTCTCTCTATTCTTATCCGGAGTGCTCAAGATATCTCAGAAGACTTGTGTTTCCATTCTTAATCCGTTCAAGCTATTTGGAGATTGTTATCCCATTTAAGCTATTTAATTCAACCGGTGCAATCTCTCTTTAAAATCATTTCCAACGGTGTTTCCTTTTGAGTGGGCCCTAACCCACAGGTCTTTTCCCAGGATCTTACCTGACTCTTCTAATTTTCCCGGAGCCATTCCCAAAGTCTTTTGAAGTTTGACGTAAGAATGAATTATCATCAGTCATATGTCTTTCTCCAAGATCGTTTTCAAACTCTTTTCATTGTTGGCTCAACCTCTTCGCTTTTCATTATCTCAGAGTATCTCAACAATTTTGGTGATTCTCATCATCATTCTCAGCATGTGAAGACCGAGGAAGAGTTTCTCTTAAATCTTGCTCCATTCTCTTCAAGATTCATGGTTCTAGCGTTATTGCCATCCTCTCATATTTGTTTTCGATTGTGAGAATTCTTTTCACCCATCCGGAGCATTTCATGAGTTATTTCCATTTCTTTCCTCCGAAGGCCATCATTGTCATAATTCTTCATCCTCAGCTTGTAGCTATCGTTCTCCAAATCTTACCGGTGCATTGCTCAAGTATTCTCTAATCAGCTTGTGATCTCTTCGTTCTCTTGTATCAAATTCCCTCAAGTATCTTCATTCATTCTCTAATTCTTACCGGTGATTCACCCCTTTACTTCGTTCATTTTCAATTCTTACGGCGGTTCGTTCAAGATTTCTCTTCCTTCGTCATCGTATCAATTCATTCATTCATTCGTTGTTTCCAAATTCCACCGGTGGTTCCATCAATACCTTCTCAAGTTTGCGCTATATCTCTTTTAATCCTTTCTACGGGAATAAGTAGTGTGCCAAATCCATTGCTTGTCATCAATTGAATTTGATGAAGGATACGCATACCGTAATTCTTATTCTTGTTTCATCCAAGTGATTAATTCTTTTCTTCCGGAGATTGTTCATGATGAAGTCATTCCTGGTTCGAGATGTTTCATCTTTTTCTTTTCCGGAGTTCCAAGTTTTCTCGGTTATATCGTCGCAAAGCTCCATCTAAATCATCACAAGGCCTCACCTTGTGTTTTCAACTTCTTTTTCTTTTCATCATCCTTTTATTACCGGAGTTCTTCATGGAGGCTCTACATGGTGGTTCGTCAAGGATTCTTTCATTCTTCAATTATTCTTCAAGATTTCTATTGAAGTTATGATCTGCTAAGCTATACTCTAAAAGTAAACATGGTGCCCAACACATGTTTTGTTTTGAGGAGTTCAAGCATTCTTCATCTTGCATTCCGAAGTGCAATTCTTTCTACCTTATCTTTTGAGGTGGTGTTATGTCACTCTTGACAATTTCCCTTCGTGATTCACAAGTTGTCAGGAATGAGTTAATTAAATCCATCATTTTCTCTTTGTTCAAGATATCTTTTCGACCAATCAATCTCTTCGTTGGAGTTATCTTGGGTTATATTTCACCTAAAGCCTTCCATTGGGAATGTTGTTAATTGTGGTGCTTATCATTGATCCAAGCTTTCTCCATATCCTTCTCGTTGAAAGAAGTTTTCATCTTTTCTTTGATCTCAAACAAGCAATTGTTTTTCGTTAGTGGCAGAATTTCACCTCAAGTGTTGAGATGTTTCCATAAGCCCACTACAAACTTATCCTTTTGTTGTTGGTTTTCCAACAACTCCGTTCAATTCTTCTTGGCAAGGATGCTTTCCAAGCTCATTTGTGGCAGAAGTTGGCATTTTCTTCTCCATTCTTTTATTCCAGTGATCTATCTTCTATTCTTTCTTCTGAAGGCATTGTGATGTTGCTCTTTTCACTCATCATCTCGAATTGTGAGGATTGTGTTCTTTTCTTTCTTATCCATTTAACCGGAGTGTCGTGTTTTCATTCGAGTTCTCTCATCTTATCAAGTTTTGCCTCTCTTTTCAACCTGAGTGCTGTCTGAAATCCTTCTTACCCATTGTGCCATTCTTTCAATAGTTCCGGAGGTAGTGTGTTGTTGATCTCATAAAGTATCATCCCATCTTCTCAAGTTCATGTTCAATTCCTTCAATTTACAGTCGGAGTGCTGCCAAATTATATCATTATTATTCATTCTTATCTCGTTTCAACCAGAGTGGTTTCAATTCCTTCTTGTCCATTAAACTCCTGTTTTGTGTCTTTGCAACCTCCAAGGTTCACATGGTGCCCCTTGTTTCTAGTTTCTACCGCAGTGCTCTCAATTGTGTTCAACTCCGTTGTGTTCCTTCTTTCAACTTTTCAACCTCTCAAGGTTCTTTGGTTTCACTCTTTTGTCGAAGAAGCAACTTAGTTTTACCGCTTATCTTCCTCTTCCTTTTCCCTCCGGTGCCATCCTAGATCTCGGGACGAGATCCTCTCGTAGTGGTGGAGTGTTGTAACGCCCCGGATACAACTTTCCATATTCATAACTCCAACTCTTGCCTTTTCCGGAGATGCGATATGTTATTTCCTTCGTGGTTGGGTTTTGTCTGTTGTTTTGCATTTTGTTCTTATTATGCATCTCATCTCATAGCATCATGCGCATTGCATCGGCATCATTTTCATAAAACTTGCATCCGTTCTGGTTCCGCCGGTTCTCTCCGTTGTCCGTTCTAAGCCCGACCACACTCGCACGCGCCCGCGGCACCTCCGAAATATTATTTTATGAGTGGCATAAAAATGTTCTCGGAATGGGTTGCAACTTGTCGTGCGGTCTTATTATAGTGTAGACAGGCCGCCTGCCAAGTTTCGTCACATTCGGAGTCCGTTTGATAGCCCAACCGTTAAATATATAGCGGCACCGTTGCCGGTATTTACGTCGGACGTTTCGGTCCCCGGAACTGTCGCCGGGCCTCTCTTCCTCTTCTCTCTCTTCTCAGCCCAACTCCTCTACACAACCCACTAACCCCTCTTCTCAGCCCACCTAAACCCCCCTCCGTTCCTGATCGTCGGATCGCGATCGCAGGCTCCGAAAGTCCCTCCTAACCCCTCAAACCCTAGCCCTACCTATATAAGGAAGCCTCCCCTTCCATTTTTGGCAGCAGCCAACCCCCCCTCCTCAAATCCGCGCCGCTGCCTTCCCTCTCCAAATCCGCGCCGGCCACCTCGCCTCCGCCACTTGGCGCGTAGCCATTGGTTGCGCCGCCACCGCGCAGCTGCCCGTGGCCACTCCCCGTGCGCCACGTCGCCCCAATCGCCCCACTTCACCGCAGCCCAGATCCGGCCCGCCCCGGGCCGCACCGGGCCCCGCCAGACCTCGCGCCCCGCCATCGCCCCGCTCGCTCGATCGATCCAGATCGGGAGAGGAGCTCCCGATCCAGATCGTGCCTCGCCGCCGCCTCTGGCCGAAGCCATCTCGCCGCCGTCTCGCCGCCCGGTCTCGCTCTCCCTTCCCTTTCTCCTTCCTCCCCTCACCAGCTCTCTCTCCCCCGCAGCTAGCCGCCCCCGCCATGAACGCCTCCACCGAGCTCCCCCGTGGGCATCACCACCTCACCGCCGGCCTCCTTCCGCCAGATCCGGGCAGGGGATGGTCGGATCCATCCATCCCCAACCTCCCGCCGACCCCACCTCGCCGGAGCGCTGCCCCACCGCCGGTCTCCACCACGTCGACCTCCTGCCTCATCCTCGTTCGGGCAGAGGACGAGGGCATCCTCCTCGCGCACGTGGGCCACCGCGTCGCGCTTCAGCCCAGCAACTTCCCAGGCCCAGCCGAAGCCAGCCGACCTGCCAGGCCTCCTTCGCCGACCTGGGCTCGGCCCAGTGGTGAGCCTCCTGGGAGCCCCTCTGTCCTGTGCATGTTGGGCTAGTGTATTCGGCCCGTGTCATGTTTTTTTCTGCTGCTGCGACTTTAGCAATTATCCCAGGTTTAACTGTTTTACAGAAAACCCTCCATGTTCATGCATCAATAATTAATTAACCGTGCATCGGATTAAAATAATTCATATATGTAAAATGCTCAGAAAATTGTGTAGATTAATAATATGCCATTTTCATCCATGTTTAAAATGTTTAAATTGATGTTTGCATTAATTTGCTAATATGCCATGTTAAAATGCTTTATTTCATAACTAAATAACCGTAGCTCGGAATTAAATGTTCTTTATATGTAAATGGGGTGGGAAATGCCTAGTTTAACATGGTCCACTTTATGTTGCGGTTTAACAACATTAAAATTGTGTTTAGGGCAGAACAGTACCGAATCTAAAATTTGCATATGGGGATTTTCTGGAATTATTGTTTGTTACTTCTGGCCTCATTTAAACTTGCCTAGATAGGTAGTTTCATAATGTTTCACCTCTTGCCATGTTTAACAACATTTAATATTGTTGGGTACAAAACCGAGAGAGAACTAAATAATCGATGTGGTGTTCCGTCAATATGCAACTTGTTGCATATTGAGCTCCACTTAATTTGTAGTATTGTGTGTTGCAGTTTGCCATGCCATGCCTCATTAAACTGGACATGCATCATACTTGTTTGTGCATCATGCCATGTTTATGTGTTGGTTGTTTACCATGTTGCTTGCTTCTTTCTGGTGTTGCTTCTTAGTTCCGGTAACGTTGCGTTCGTGAGGATTCGTTCGACTATGTTGGTTCGTCTACTTCATGGACTCGTTCTTCTTCCTTGCGGGATCTCAGGCAAGATGACCGCTACCCTGGATCTCACTACTATCATTGCTATGCTAGTTGCTTCGTTCTATCGCTATGCTGCGTTACCTATCTGTTGCTCTTCAAGCCATCCCTTGTTGCCATGAACCTCTAACCTTTGACACCTTACCTATGCAAACCATTGATTGGCTATGTTACCGCTTTGCTCAGCCCTCTTATAGAGTTGCTAGTTGTAGGTGAAGTTGAAGATTGCTCCATGATGGACAGGATTTTGTTGGTATATCACAATATCTCTTATATTATTAATGCATCTATATACTTGGTAAAGGGTGGAAGACTCGGCCTTTTGCCTGGTGTTTTGTTCCACTCTTGCCGCCCTAGTTTCCGTCATACCGGTGTTATGTTCCCGGATTTTGCGTTCCTTACGCGGTCGGGTGATTTGTGGGACCCCCTTGACAGTTCGCTTTGAATAAAACTCCTCCAGCAAGGCCCAACCTTGGTTTTACCATTTGCCTCACCCAGCCTTTTTTCCCTTGGGTTTCCGGAGCCCGAGGGTCATCTTTATTTACCCCCCGGGCCAGTGCTCGTCGTGAGTGTTGGTCCAAACTGTCGGCCGCCAGTGGCCACAAGGGGCAACTCTGGGCTGGCCTACCGGAAGTCTGGACAATCCGGTGTGCCCTGAGAACGAGATATGTGCAGCTCCTATCGGGATTTGTCGGCACAGCGGGAGGCTTTGCTGGTCTTGTTTTACCATTGTCGAAATGTCTTGTAAACCGGGATTCCGAGTCAGATCGGGTCTTCTTGGGAGAAGGTCTATTCCTTCATTGATCGCGAGAGCTTGTCATGGGCTAAGTTGGGACAACCCTGCAGGGTGTAATCTTTCGAAAGCCGTGCCTGCGGTTATAGGCAGATGGGAATTTGTTAATATCCGGTTGTAGATAACTTGACACCAGATCCGAATTAAAACGCATCAACCGCATGTGTAGCCGTGATGGTCTCTTCTCGGCGGAGTCCGGGAAGTGAACACGGTTTCTGGGTTATGTTTGACGTAAGTAGGAGTTCAGGATCACTTCTTGATCATTACTAGTTGACGACCGTTCTGCTTGCTCTCTTCTCGCTCTTATTTGCGTATGTTAGCCACCATATATGCTTAGTCGCTGCTGCAGCCTCACCACTTTACCCCTTCCTTTCCCTTTAAGCTTTGCTAGTCTTGATACCCATGGTAATGGGATTGCTGAGTCCTCGTGGCTCACAGATTACTTCAACAACAGTTGCAGGTACAGGTTATGCGATGATCATGACGCGAGAGCGATGCTTGCTTGCTTTGAGTTCTTCTTCTGCTTCTTCTTCGATCAGGGGATAGGTTCCAGGTCGGCAGCCTGGGCTAGCAGGGTGGATGTCGTTTGAGTTTCTGTTTGTGATTCATCCATAGACGGATGATGCTATTATGTGTTGTGATGTTGTATTCGTGTGGCATTGTATGCCTTATGTATGTATCCACATCTATTATGTAATGTTGATGTAATGATATCCACCTTGCAAAAGTGTTTCAATATGCGGGTCTATCCTTGGTGGGACCTTCGAGTTCCTTTTGGATAGGGTCGCATATTGGGCATGACAACTACTATGCTTTTTACCACAGGTGTGCTTCAAAGTAGCACCATGATCTTCATGATAGAGAATCTCCTATATTGTCACTTTCATGTACTAGTGGGAATTTTTCATTATAGAACTTGGCTTGTATATTGCAATGACGGGCTTCCTCAAAGTGCCCTAGGTCTTCGTGAGCAAGCGAGTTGGATGCACACCCACTTAGTTTCTTTTGTTGAGCTTTCATACATTTATAGCTCTAGTGCATCCGTTGCATGGCAATCCCTACTCACTCACATTGATATCTATTAATGGGCATCTCCATAGCCTGTTGATACGCCTAGTTGATGTGAGACTATCTTCTCCCTTTTTGTCTTCTCCACAACCACCATTCTGTTCCACATATAGTGCTATGTGCATGGCTCATGCTCATGTATTGCGTGAAAGTTGAAAAAGTTTGAGATTACTAAAGTATGAAACAATTGCTTGGCTTGTCATTGGGGTTGTGCATGATTAAATACTTTGTGTGATGAAGATAGAGCAATAGCCAGACTATATGATTTTGTAGGGATAACTTTCTTTAGCCATGTTATTTTGAGAAGACATGATTACTTTGATTAGTATGCTTGAAGTATTACTATTTCTTATGTCAATATGCACTTTTATTTTGAATCATTTGGATCTGAACATTCATGCCACAATAAAGAAAATTACATTGAGAATTATGCTAGGTAGCATTCCACATCAAAAATTCCGTTTTTATCATTTACCTACTCGAGGACGAGCAGGAATTAAGCTTGGGGATGCTTGATACGTCTTCAACGTATCTATAATTTTTGATTGTTTCATGCTATTATATTACCCATTTTGGATGTTTATGGGCTTTACTTTACACATTTATATCATTTTTGGCACTAACCTACTAACAGGAGGCCCAGCCCGTATTGCTGTTTTTTTGCTTATTTCGGTATTTCAAAGAAAAGGAATATCAAACGGAGTCCAAATGGAATGAAACCTTCGGGAGCGATCTTTTTGAAACAAACGTGATCCAGTGGACTTGGAGTGGAAATCAAGAAACAACCGAGGCAGCCACGAGGGTGCCCGGCGCGCCCCCTAGGGCTGGGTGCGCCCCCCACCCTCGTGGGCCCCTCGGGCGTCCACCGACCTACTTCTTCCTCCTATATATACCCATGTACCCCGAAAACATCAGAAGCGACCACGAAAAACTATTTACACCGCCGTAACCTTATGTATCCGCGAGATCCCATCTTGGAGCCTTCACCAGCGCTCCGCCGGAGGGGGAATCAATCACGGAGGGCCTCTACATCAACTCCAAGGCCTCTCCGATGAGTTGTGAGTAGTTTACCACAGACCTTCGGGTCCATAGTTATTAGCTAGATGGCTTCTTCTCTGTCTTTGAATCTCAATACCATGTTCTCCTTGATCTTCTTGGAGATCTATTCGACGTAACTCTTTTTGCGATGTGTTTGTCGAGATCCGATGAATTGTGGGTTTATGATCAAGTTTAGCTATGAGAAATATTTGAATCTCCTGTGAATTCTTTTATGTGTGATTAAGTTATCTTTGCAGGTATCTTTGAATTATCAGTTTGTTTTGGCCTACTAGATTGATCTTTCTTGCAACGGGAGAAGTGCTTAGCTTTGGGTTCAATCTTGCGGTGTCCTTTCCCAGTGACAGCAGGGGCAGCAAGGCACGTATTGTATTGTTGCCATCGAGGATAAAAAGATGGGGTTTATATCATATTGCATGAGTTTATCCCTCTACATCATGTCATCTTTCTCAATGTGTTACTCTGTTCTTTATGAACTTAATACTCTAGATGCATGCTGGATAGCGGTCGATGTGTGGAGTAATAGTAGTAGATGCAGGCAGGAGTCGGTCTACTTGTCACGGACGTGATGCCTATATACATGATCATGCCTAGATAATCTCATAATTATTCGCTTTTCTATCAATTGCTCGACAGTAATTTGTTCACCCACCGTAATACTTATGCTATCTTGAGAGAAGCCACTAGTGAAACCTATGGCCCCCGGGTCTATCTCTTATCATATAAGCTTTCAATCTACTTTTATTTGCATCTTTACTTTTCCAATCTATACCATAAAATACCAAAAGTATATTTATCTTATCATATTATCTCTATCAGATCTCACTTTCGCAAGTGGCCATGAAGGGATTGACCACCCCTTTATTGCGTTGGTTGTGAGTTCTTGTTTGTTTGTGTAGGTGCGTGGGACTTTTGAGGAGCCTCCTACTGGATTGATACCTTGGTTCTCAAAAACTGAGGGAAATACTTACGCTACTATTGCTGCATCACCCTTTCCTCTTCAAGGAAAACCAACACAAGCTCAAGACGTAGCAGGGAGTGAAGCGCTCTTGGTAAGTGGAAATTGGTAAGGAAACATTATTACTACGTGCTGAAATTTATTGTCACTTGCTACTATGGAGAACAATCCTTTGAGGGGTTTGTTCGGTGTATCTTCACCTCGACTAGAACCACAATTAGTTACCCCTCAACCTACTGCACCTATTGAAAATATTGAATATGAAATTCCTTTGGGTATGTTAGAGCAACTGCTAGCTAATCCTTATGCAAGAGATGGAACCGAACATCCTGATATGCACTTGATATATGTGGATGAAATTTGTGGATTATTTAAGCTTGCAGGTTTGCCCAGAGATGAAGCTAAGAAGAAGGTTTTCCCTTTATCTTTGAAGGGAAAATCATTGACATGGTATAGGCTATGCGATGATATTGGATCTTGGAACTGGAACCGTTTGAAATTGGAATTTCATCAAAAACATTATCCTATGCATCTAGTTCATCGTGATCAGAATTATATATATAATTTTTGGCCTCGTGAAGGAGAAAATATCGCTCTAGCTTGGGGGAGGGTTAAGTTAATGTTATATTCATGCCCCAATCATGAGCTCTCAAGAGAAATTATTATTTAGAATATTTATGCTCGCCTTTCTCGTAATGATTAATCGATGCTCGATACTTCTTGTACTGGTTCTTTTATGAAGAAGACTATTGAATTCCGCTGGGATCTTTTAGAAAGAATTAAACGCAACTCTGAAGATTGGGAACTCGAGAAGGTAAAGAGTCAGGTATTGAACCTAAGTTTGATTGTGTTATATCTTTTATGAATACCAAAGCTTTTCAAAAGTTTAGCACTAAATATGGACTTGTCTCTGAGATAGTAGCTTCCTTTTGTGAATCTTTTGCTACTCATGTTGATCTCCCTAAGGAGAAGTGGTTTAAATATCACCCACCAATTAAAGAGGAAGTTAAAGAACCGGTAAAAGCTAAAGAAGAAACTATCATTTACAATGTTGATCCAGTTGTTCCCACTGCTTATATTGAAAAAACACCTTTCCTTGTTAGGATGAAGGATCATGCTAAAGCTTCAATTGTGGTTAACAAAAGTTATGTTAGAACACCCAAACCATCTGAACAAATCAGAGTTGAACCTAGTGTTGCTATGGTTAAAGATCTCTTAGTTGATAATATTGATGGGCATGTTATTTACTTCTGTAGTGAAGCTTCTAGAATTGCCAAACCTGAAGGAAAAGATAAACATAGACCAGTTATTGGCGTGCATGTTGTCTCAGTTAAGGTAGGAGATCACTCTTATCATGGGTTATGTGACCTAGGTGCTAGTGTGAGTGATATTCCTTCCTCCTTATATCAAGAAATTAAAGATGAAATAGCACCTGCTGAAATAGAAGGCATAGATGTCACTATTAAACTTGCTAATAGAGATACTATATCACCAATTGGGATTCTTAGAGATGTAGAAGTCTTGTGACGGAAAATAAAGTACCCTACTAATTTTCTTGTTCTTAGCTCCCCACAAGATGACTTTTGTCCCATTATTTTTGGTAGGCCTTTCTTGCACACCGTCAATGCTAAAATAGATTGTGAGAAACAAACTGTCGGTGTTAGCTTTGGTGATGAATCTCATGAATTTATTTTTTCCAAGTTTAGTAAACAACCTCATAAGAAAGATTTGCCTAATAAGGATGAGATTATTGGTCTTGCTTCTATTGTTGTACCTCCTACTGATCCTTTGGAACAATATTTGCTAGACCATGAAAATGATTTGCATATGCATGAAAGAAATGAAATAGATAGAATCTTTTTCGAACAACAACCTCTGCTTAAACACAATTTGCCTATTGAAACTCTAGGAGGTCCTCCTCCACCTAAAGGTGGTCCTGTGTTTGAATTGAAACAATTGCCAGATACTCTAAAATATGCTTATCTTGATGAAAACAAGATATATCCTGTTATTATTAGTGCTAACCTTTCAGAACATGAAGAAGAAAGATTGTTGAAAGTTCTAAGGAAGCACAGGGCCGCCATTAGACATACTCTTGATGATCTTAAGGGCATTAGTCCCACTCTATGTCAGCACAAGATTAATATGGAACATGATGCTAAACCCGTTGTTGATCACCAACGTCGGTTAAATCCAAAAATTAAAGAAGTGGTAAGAACGGAAATATTGAAACTTCCGGAAGCAGGTATAATCTATCCTATAACTGATAGTAGATGGGTAAGTCCTGTTCATTATGTCCCTAAGAAAGGAGGTATTACTATTGTTCCTAATGATAAGAATGAGCTTATTCCACAAAGAATTGTCACGTGCTATAGAATGGTAATTGATTATAGAAAATTAAATAAAGCTACTTGAAAAGATGTAACATCCTGGATTTGGCCCTTTTCTTTTTCTTTGGATTTATTTGGTTTTTGCTCTATTTTTTCTTTTTGGAGTGGTTCAGTGGTCTTGCCATCTGGGAGATCATCCTCATTTCCCCTCCCAAGTGGCTCATCATTATCAAAACCTTTCCTAGATCATGTCACTCCACTCTTTGACCAAACCCTAAAATCTTTTTCTAGGGAAAATTCCTTTTTCATTAAAGGAATAACCCTATCTGCCCTAGGCTGTGAAGCAACCTGTATTTCTGTCCATCCAAAAAACCCCAAATAATTCTCATAATTCCTTTGGGTCATATATAGCTCAAATATGCCCAAACATTGCCTTGGCCAGTTCAAAAATAATTCCCCAATATTCCTTTTTCAATTCTGCCCTAATGGGCACTTTGTGAAGGAAGTGTCATTTATATTTCTCCTATTTACTCCCAACCTTTTTGGGCATGTTCTTATGTCCAAATAATTTCCCCATGCACAAGTTCAAATTTATTTGCCTAGCCAATCTTCCTCAGTGAATTTTCAAAGTTTCTGTCAAAGAGAAGGCTTTGTGAAGGAAGTACTAGCTAGGAGTACCCAAATAAGTTGAAATTTTGCACACTCCTTAATGTGCTCATATTCAACCCATTCACCTATTTGCAGCCCTATCCAATCATCTATGTGAGCACAGGAGCAAATCTTTGATTCTGGCCTTATTTTCAGGTTGTGAAGAAAGTGTATTTTATATTGCTTCAAAAATCCTGATAAATTACCAGATCATTCTTCTACCCCTAAAACATCTCGCCACCCATGTTGGCATCATTTAATTGATCCATTTGACCACCATAATTATTCTAAGTTTCTGGTCAGCAGAGATGTTTGTGAAGCAAGTGCTATTTCGGTTTGTCCATTTGGCATGAGCTTTTTACAGAATATCCATATGACCAAATGATAAAGCCTTGCCCAATTTGAGCTCAGGTTGACACTCCATGTGAGTGCACCTTCCTGATCTTCATTTCTGGACCTAATAAGCAGTTGTGAAGCAACTACTTTAAATCTTGATCCAAATCTCCTCCAACTTACCAGGATGAAAGTCCTCCTTTACCTCAACCTAGTAAACAAACTCTTTGGCTCCAAAACCTTTCTTGTTGACCAACAATTCTCACCCAAGTTTACTGAAGTAAACTTCAGAGGGTGATAACTTTTTAACCAGAGCCTTTCTAACATAGTTACCACCTCAGCTGAAACCACCCTACGAAGGACTACACGGTAGACATACTTTGACCTCAGTAAAATCTCCTGAGCGCTCTATGCCAGTGGTGACCACGTGATACGTCTCCAACGTATCTATAATTTTTTATTGCTCCATGCTACTTTATCTACTGTTTTGGACTATACTGGGCTTTATTTTCCACTTTTATATTACTTTTGGGACTAACCTATTAACCGGAGGCCCAGCCCAGAATTGCTGTTTTTTGCCTATTTCAGTGTTTTGAAGAAATGGAATATCAAACGGAGTCCAAACGGAATGAAACCTTCGGGAACGTGATTTTCCAACCGAACGTGATCCAGGAGACTTGGACCCTACTCCAAGCAGTGCCAGAGGCCGTCACGAGGGTGGAGGGCGCCCCCCCTGGGCGCGTGCCCCTACCTCGTGGGCCCCCTGACGCTCCACCGACGTACTCCTTCCTCCTATATATACCTACGTATCCCCGTACGATCAAAACAGGAGCCAAAAACCTAATTCCACCGCCGCAACCTTCTGTATCCACGAGATCCCAGCTTGGGGCCTATTCCGGAGCTCCGCCGGAGGGGGCATCCACCACGGAGGGCTTCTACATCATCACCATAGCCCCTCCGATGAAGTGTGAGTAGTTTACTTCAGACCTTCGGGTCCATAGCTAGTAGCTAGATGGCTTCTTCTCTCTTTTTGGATCTCAATATAATGTTCTCCCCCTCTCTTGTGGAGAACTATTCGATGTAATCTTCTTTTTGCGGTGTGTTTGTTGAGACCGATGAATTGTGGGTTTATGATCCAGTATTATCTATGGAAAATATTTGATTCTTCTCTGAATTCTTTTATGTATGATTGAGTTATCTTTGCAAGTCTCTTCAAATTATCCTTTTTGGTTTGGCCAACTAGATTGGTAGTTCTTCCAATGGGAGAAGTGCTTAGCTTTGGGTTCAATCTTGCGGTGTCCTTACCCAGTGACAGAAAGGGTTGCAAGGCACGTATTATATTGTTGCCATCGAGGATAACAAGATGGGTTTTTTATCATATTGCATGAATTTATCCCTCTACATCATGTCATCTTGCTTAAGGCGTTACTCTGTTTTTAACTTAATACTCTAGATGCATGCTGGATAGTGGTCGATGAGTGGAGTAATAGTAGTAGATGCAGAATCGTTTCGATCTACTTGTCTTGGATGTGATGCCTATATACATGATCATTGCCTAGATATACTCATAACTATGCTCAATTATGTCAATTGCTCAACAGTAATTTGTTCACCCACCGTAGAATACTTATGCTCTTGAGAGAAGCCTCTAGTGAAACCTATGGCCCCCGGGTCTATTCTCATCATATCAATCTCTATCACTTTATTTACTTGCCTTGTTTTACTTTGCCTTTACTTTTTACTTTGCATCTATCTATCAAAAATACCAAAAATATTATTTATCATCTCTATCAGATCTCACTATCGTAAGTGACTGTGAAGGGATTGACAACCCCTAATCGTGTTGGTTGCGAGTTGCTATCGTTTTGTGTAGGTACGAGGGACTTGTGCGTGGTCTCCTACTAGATTGATACCTTGGTTCTCAAAAATTGAGGGAAATACTTATGCTACTTTGCTGCATCATCCTCTCCTCTTCGGGGAAATCCAACGCAGTGCTCAAGAGGTAGCAAGAAGAATTTCTGGCGCCGTTGCCGGGGAGGCTCACGCAAGCAAGTCAACCATACCAAGTACCCATCGCAATCCCTATCTCTCACAATACATTATTTGCCATTTGCCTCTTGTTTTCCTCTCCCCCACTTCACCCTTGCCATTTTATTTGCCCTCTCTTTCCCAATCTCCTCCTCTCTTTCCCGTTTTCCTTTTTCTCGTTGCCTTTCTGTTTGCTTGTGTGTTGGATTACTTGTTGCCATGGCGCAAGATAATACCAAATTGTGTGATTTCTCGAATACCAATAATAATGATTTCCTTAGTACTCCAATTGCTCCTCTTAATAATGATGAGTCTTGTGAAATCAATACCACTTTGTTGAATCTTGTTATGAAAGATCAATTCGCCGGCCTTCCTAGTGAAGATGCCGCTACTCATCTAAACAATTTTGTTGATTTGTGTGATATGCAAAAGAACAAAGATATGGATAACAATATTGTCAAATTGAAGTTATTTCCGTTTTCACTTAGAGATCGTGCTAAAGTTTGGTTTTCATCTTTGCCTAAAAATAGTATTGATTCTTGGAACAAGTGCAAAGATGCTTTTATCTCTAAGTATTTTCCTCCCGCTAAGATTATCACTCTTAGGAACGACATCATGAATTTTAAACAACTTGATCATGAGCATGTTGCCCAATCTTGGGAAAGAATGAAATTGATGCTTCGCAATTGCCCTACTCATGGTTTGAATTTATGGATGATCATACAAAATTTTTATGCCGGATTGAATTTTGCTTCTAGAAATCTTTTAGATTCGGCCGCGGGAGGCACGTTTATGGAAATTACGTTAGGTGATGCTACCAAATTGCTTGATAATATTATGGCTAATTATTCTCAATGGCACACCTAAAGATCTTCTAGTAAAAAAGTGCATGCTATAGAAGAAATCAATGTTTTGAGTGAAAAGATGGATGAACTTATGAAGATGTTTGCTCCTAAAAATACTCCTCTTGATCCTAATGATATGCCTTTGTCTACTTTGCTTGAGAAGAATAATGAATCTATGGATGTGAATTTTTTTGGTAGGAATAGTTTCGGAAACAACGCTTATAGAGGAAATTTTAATCCTAGGCCTTATCCTAGTAATCCTTCGAATAATTATGGAAATTCCTACAACAACTCTTATGGAAATTTTAATAAGATGCCCTCTGAATTTGAGAGTAGTGTTAAAGAGTTTATGAATTCACAAAAGAATTTTAATGCTTTACTTGAAGAGAAATTGCTTAAAATTGATGATTTGGCTAGGAACGTTGATAGAATTTCTCTTGAAATTGATTCTTTAAGGCTTAGATCTATTCCTCCTAAGCATGATATCAATGAGTCTCTCAAAGCCATGAGAATTTCCATTGATGAGTGCAAGGAAAGAACCGCTAGGATGCGTGCTTCCAAAGATGCCTTTATTAAAGCATGTTCTTCCAATTCCTATGAAAATCAAGATGAAGATCTAAAAGTTATTGATGTGTACCCCATTAAATCTTTGTTTTGCAATATGAATCTTGATGAATCTGAATACGATCTTCCCTTACCTAGACGGCGTTCTAAGAATCCGGAGTTTCTAGATCTTGATGATGAATTTGATGATAGTGGGATTGAAATAAATAAAAACCGTGATGTTGCTAAACCCACTATTTTGGATCTCAAGAAATTTAATTATGAAAATTGCTCTTTTATTGGTTGTATTTCCTTGTTGCAATCCGTGCTATATTCTCTTCATGCTTATAGTCAAAATAAGGCCTTTACCGAACACATTGTTGATGCCTTGATGCAATCTTATGAAGAAAAACTTGAGTTGAAAGTTTCTATCCCTAGAAAACTCTATGATGAGTGGGAACCTACTATAAAAATTAAAATTAAAGATTTTGAGTTTCATGCTTTGTGTGATTTGGGTGCTAGTGTCTCTACTATTCCCAAAACTTTATGTGATTTGCTAGATTTCCGTGATTTTGATGATTGCTCTCTAAACTTGCATCTTGCGGACTCCACTATTAAAAAGCCTATGGGAAGAATTAATGATGTTCTTATTGTTGCAAGTAGGAATTGTGTGCCCATAGATTTTATCGTTCTTGATATAGATTGCAATCCTTCATGTCCTATTATTCTTGGTAGACCTTTTCTTAGAACGATTGGTGCAATTATTGATATGAAGGAAGGAAATATTAGATTCTAATTTCCCTTAAAGAAGGGTATGGAACACTTCCCTAGAAAGAAAATAAAATTACCATATGAATCTATCATGAGAGCCACTTATGGATTGCCTACCAAAGATGGCAATACCTAGATCTATCCTTGCTTTTATGCCTAGCTAGGGGCGTTAAATGATAGCGCTTGTTGGGAGGCAACCCAATTTTATTTTGTGTTTTTTGTTTTTGCTTCTGTTTAGGAATAAATAATCCATCTAGCCTCTGCTTGGATGTGGTTTTATCTTTTAATTAGTGTTTGTGCCAAGTAGAACCTATAGGATAACCTACGATGATAGTTGATTTGATTCTGCTGAAAAACAGAAACTTTGCGTGCACGAATATAGTTATGTTAAATCACATAAATGTGATTTTGTGTTGATTCTTTTTGCTTCTGTTCAATAAACAAATTGTCCAGGACTTCCTATTTTGGTAGAATTTTTGGCTTTCCAGAAGTTTGCGTTAGTTATAGATTTCTACAGACTGTTCTGTTTTTGACAGGTTCTGTTTTACGTGTGTTGTTTGCTTATTTTGATGAATCTATGGCTAGTAAAATAGTTTATAAACCATAGAGAAGTTGGAATACAGTAGGTTTAACACCAATATAAATAAAGAATGAGTTCATTATAGTACCTTAAAGTAGTCTTTTGTTTTCTTTCTCTAACGGAGCCCACGAGATTTCTGTTGAGTTTTGTGTTGTGAAGTTTTCAAGTTTTTGGTGAATTATTTTGACGGATTATGGAATAAGGAGTGGCAAGAGCCTAAGCTTGGGTATGCCCATGGCACCCCCAAGATAATTCAAGGAAACCAAAAAGTTAAAGCTTGGGGATGCCCTAGAAGGCATCCCCTCTTTCGTCCACTTCCATCGGTAATTTACTTGGAGCTATATTTTTATTCACCAACATGATATGTGTTTTGCTTGGAGCGTCTTGTATTATTTGTGTCTTTGCTTGTTAGTCTACCACAATCATCCTTGCTGTACACACCTTTTGAGAGAGCCATATATGAATTGTAATTTGTTAGAATACTCCATGTGCTTCACTTATATCTTTTGAGCTTGATAGTTTTGCTCATAGTACTTCACTTATATCTTTTGAGCATGATAATTTTTGCTCAAGTGCTTCACTTATATCTTTTAGAGCACGGTGGTGGATTTGTTTTAAAGAAACTATTGATCTCTCATGCTTCACTTAGATTATTTTGAGAGTCGTTAATAGCATGGTAATTCGCTTAATGTTAATATACTTGGTGTTCAAGATATGTGAACCTTTCTTTTGAGTGCGTTGAATACTAAGATAAGTTTGATGCTTGATAATTGTTTTGAGATATGAAGATGATGATATTAGAGTCATGCTAGTTGAGTAGTTATGAATTCAAATAATACTTGTGTTGAAGTTTGTGATTCCCGTAGCATGCACGTATGGTGAACCGTTATGTGATGAACTCGGAGCATGATTTATTTATTGATTGTCTTCCTTATGAGTGGCGGTCGGGGACGAGCGATGGTCTTTTCCTACCAATCTATCCCCCTAGGAGCATGCGCATAATACTTTGCTTTGATAACTTCTAGATTTTTGCAACAAGTATATGAGTTCTTTATGACTAATGTTGAGTCCATGGATTATACACACTTTTTCCCATCCTTCCACCTTTGCTAGCCTCTCTAATACTATGCACTTTCCGCCGGTATCATACACCCACCATATAACTTCCTCAAAAAAGCCACCATACCTACCTATCATGGCATTTCCATAGCCATTCCGAGATATATTTCCATGCAACTTTCCACCATTCCGTTTATTATGACACGCTCCATCATTGTCATATTGCTAGCATGATCATGTAGTTGACACTCATGATTCATTGCATATCCCGGTATACCGCCGGAGGCATTCATATAGAGTCATACTTTGTTTTAAGTATCAAGTTGTAATTGTTGAGTTGTAAGAAAAATAAAAGTGTGATGATCATCATTATTAGAGCATTGTCCCAAGTGAGGAAAGGATGATGGAGACTATGATTCCCCCATAAGTCGGGATGAGACTCTGGACTAAAATAAAAAAAGAGAAAGAAAAGAGGCCATAAAAAAGAGAAAGGACCAAATAAAAAAATGAGAGAAGAGACAATGCTACTATCCTTTTACCACACTTGTGCTTCAAAGTAGCACCAAGATCTTCATGATAGAGAGTCTCTCATTTTGTCACCTTCATATACTAGTGGGAATTTTTCATTATAGAACTTGGCTTGTATATTCCAATGATGGGCTTCCTCAAAATGCCCTAGGTATTCGTGAGCAAGCGAGTTGGATGCACACTCACTTAGTTTCTTTTGTAGAGCTTTCATATACTTATAGCTCTAGTGCATCCATTGCATGGCAATCCCTACTCACTCACATTGATATCTATTGATGGGCATCTCCATAACCTGTTGATACGCCTAGTTGATGTGAGACTATCTTCCTTCTTTTTGTCTTCTCCACAATCACCCTTCTATTCCACATAGTGCTATATCCATGGCCCACGCTCATGTATTGCGTGAAGATTGAAAAAGTTTTGAGAATGTCATAAGTATGAAACAATTGCTTAGCTTGTCATCGAGGTTGTGCATGATTTAAATATTTTGTGTGGGGAAGATGGAGCATAGCCAGACTATATGGTTTTGTAGGGATAACTTTCTTTGTCCATGTTATTTTGAGAAGACATGATTGCCTTGATTAGTATGCTTGAAGTTTATCATTTTTTATGTCAATATGAACTTTTGTCTTGAATCTTTCGGATCTGAATATTCATATCACAATTAAGAAGATTTACATTGAAATTATGCCAAAGTATCACTCCGCATCAAAAATTCTTTTTTTATCATTTACCTACTCGAGGACGAGCAGGAATTAAGCTTGCGGATGCCTGATACGTCTCCAACGTATCTATAATTTTTGACTGCCCCATGCTACTTTATCTACTGTTTTAGACTATATTGGGCTTTATTTTCCACTTTTATATTACTTTTCGGACTAACCTATTAACCGAAGGCCCAGCCCAGAATTGCTGTTTTTTGCCTATTTCAGTGTTTCGAAGAAACGGAATATCAAACGGAGTCCAAACGGAATGAAACCTTCGGAAACGTGATTTTCCAACCGAACGTGATCCAGGAGACTTGGACCCTACTCCAAGCAGTGCCAGAGGTGGTCACGAGGGTGGAGGGCGCCCCCCTGGGCGCGCCCCCTACCTCGTGGGCCCCCTGACGCTCCACCGACGTACTCCTTCCTCCTATATATACCTACGTATCCCCGTACGATCAGAACAGGAGCCAAAAACCTAATTCCACCGCCGCAACCTTCTGTATCCACGAGATCCCATCTTGGGGCCTGTTCCAGAGCTCCGTCGGAGGGGGCATCCACCATGGAGGGCTTCTACATCATCACCATAGCCCCTCCGATGAAGTGTGAGTAGTTTACTTCAGACCTTCGGGTCCATAGCTAGTAGCTAGATGGCTTCTTCTCTCTTTTTGGATCTCAATACAATGTTCTCCCCCTCTCTTGTGGAGAACTATTCGATGTAATCTTCTTTTTGCGGTGTGTTTGTTGAGACCGATGAATTGTGGGTTTATGATCCAGTATTATCTATGGAAAATATTTGATTCTTCTCTGAATTCTTTTATGTTGATTGAGTTATCTTTGCAAGTCTCTTCGAATTATCCTTTTTGGTTTGCCCAACTAGATTGGTAGTTCTTGCAATGGGAGAAGTGCTTAGCTTTGGGTTCAATCTTGTGGTGTCCTTACCCAATGACAGAAAGGGTTGCAAGGCATGTATTATATTGTTGTGGTGTCCTTTTTGGTTTGGCCAACTAGATTGGTAGTTCTTGCAATGGGAGAAGTGCTTAGCTTTGGGTTCAATCTTGTGGTGTCCTTACCCAATGACAGAAAGGGTTGCAAGGCATGTATTATATTGTTGCCATCGAGGATAATAAGATGGGTTTTTTATCATATTGCATGAATTTATCCCTCTACATCATGTCATCTTGCTTAAGGCGTTACTCTGTCTTTAACTTAATACTCTAGATGCATGCTGGATAGCGGTTGATGAGTGGAGTAATAGTAGTAGATGCAGAATCGTTTCGATCTACTTGTCTCGGATGTGATGCCTATATACATGATCATTGCCTAGATATACTCATAACTATGCTCAATTCTGTCAATTGCTCAACAGTAATTTGTTCACCCACCGTAGAATACTTATGCTCTTGAGAGAAGTCTCTAGTGAAACCTATGGCCCCCGGGTCTATTCTCATCATATCAATCTCTATCACTTTATTTACTTGCCTTGTTTTACTTTGCCTTTTACTTTTTACTTTGCATCTATCTATCAAAAATACTAAAAATATTATTTATCATCTCTATCAGATCTCACTATCATAAGTGACCGTGAAGGGATTGACAACCCCTAATCGCGTTGGTTGCGAGTTGCTATCGTTTTGTGTAGGTACGAGGGACTTGTGCGTGGTCTCCTACTGGATTGATACCTTGGTTCTCAAAAACTGAGGGAAATACTTACGCTACTTTGCTGCATCATCCTTTTCCTCTTCGGGGAAATCCAACGCAGTGCTCAAGAGGTAGCACCACGCGTGCAGACAGCTAAAACGGTGGTCTAGCCACTGTTAGCCTCGGCATCATTGCTCCAGCTGGATTTGGCTCGTCCCCACATGTCCAGTAGCTCTGCCTTGTCATCACCGTTCGCCTGGACCTCTCTCCCCCTCCGTCCTCTTCCTCATCGACGCTCGCCGACGCTCGCCCACGGGAGCGCTGTGGCCGACAGCGCATTAATGACGCCTGGCTTCTTCCTCCTCGTGTCCTCGAGCGCTGCTCGTCTCCATGACCTCTGCGGCTCGTCCGCACCCTCCCTCGTTGCCTTGACACCCCTCTCCGTGACCCTTGGCCGCGCGTGCCCGTCGCCGGAGCACGGACACGTAGCCGCGGGCGTGCCAGCTCGACCCCCTTGCTGCTCGGCTATATATAGCCACCCTGAGGCCGTTCGACCTCACCACCAGCCTCACGCCTTCTCCAGCAACCTCCTCGGCCTCTCCCTTGAGCTCCAGAGCCCCTCCCCACCTCCCTTTGCCGCCATGGCCGCCGCCTCTGCCCGGCTAAATTAGCCCGAGCCGAGCCCTCCCCCTCCTTGCTGTAGCCACCAGAGTCCTCCCCTCTACCCACCAAGCCTCCCCCTCCCCTAAACTAGTCGCCGAAGTAGCCATGGCCGCGTGCCCAAGTTCGCCCGAAGCCAGAGTCCTCCCCCTCCTTGCTGTAGCCACCAGAATCACTGATATGAAACGAGTAGAGAACCCCGTAGCTGATAACTTGTCTAGACTTGAAAATATTCTTGATGACCCACAACCAATTAATGATAGCTTCCCTGATGAACAACTAGCTGCAATAAATGTTTCTCATAGTACACCTTGGTATGCTGACTATGCTAATTATATTGTTGCTAAATACATACCACCTAGCTTCACATACCAACAAAAGAAAAAATTCTTCTATGATTTAAGACATTACTTTTGGGATGACCCATATCTTTATAAAGAAGGAGTAGATGGTATTATGAGATGTTGTGTACCTGAGCATGAACAGGAACAAATCCTACGGAAATGTCACTCTGAAGCTTATGGAGGACATCACGCGGAACACAGAACCGCTCATAAGGTATTGCAATTTGGTTTTTATTCCTACTCTCTTCAAAGATGCCCGTAAGTTTGTCTCATCTTGTGATCAATGCCAAAGAATAGGTAATATCGGTAAGCTCAAGAAATGCCTATGAATTATTCACTTGCTGTTGAACCATTTGATGTTTGGGGATTTGACTTCATGGGACCTTTTCCTTCCTCTAATGGGTATAAACATATTTTGGTTGTTGTTGATTATGTTACTAAATGGGTAGAAGCTATTCCAACAAGTAGTGCTAATCACAACACCTCTATTAAAATGCTTAAGGAAGTTATTTTCCCAAGGTTTGGAGTCCCTAGATATTTAATGACTGATGGTGGTTCACACTTTATTCATGGTGCTTTCCGTAAAATGCTTGCTAAGTATGATGTTAACCATAGAATTGCTTCACCTTATCACCCTCAGTCTAGTGGTCAAGTTGAACTTAGAAATGAGAAATAAAACTAATCTTACAAAAGAATGACAATAGGTCCAGGAAGAATTGGTCTAAGAAATTAGATGATGCACTTTGGGCTTATAGAACGGCTTATAAAAATCCTGTGGGTATGTCTCCATATAAAATGGTTTATGGAAAAGCTTGTCATTTACCTCTTGAGTTAGAACACAAAGCATTTTGGGCAATAAAAGAACTCAATTATGATTTCAAACTTGCTGGGGAAAGGAGTTATTTGATATTAGCTCATTAGATGAATGGAGAACCCATCCTTATGAAAATGCTAAGTTATTCAAAGAAAAAGTTAACAGATGGCATGACAAAAGAATCCAAAAGCGTGAGTTCAAAGTCAGAGAATATGTTCTTTTGTACAACTCTCGTTTCAGATTCTTTACAGGAAAAATCCTCTCCAAATGGGAAGGACCCTATGTCATCGAGTAGGTCTATCGATCCGAAGCTATAAAAATAAATAATGCCGAAGGGATTAACCCGAAGGTTGTCAATGGGCAACGAATAAAACACTATATCTCAGGAATGCCCATTAATGTTGAAAGCAATGTTATCCAAACTTTGACACTGGAAGAACACATAAAGTAAACCTTTCAGAACACTCAAGAATAATGAAAAAAGGAGTTACGTGATACGGTAAGTAAATGGACTCCGAAAAATCCGCAAAAATATTTTTTGTCAGTTTTGGAATATTTAGAAAATTATGAAAATAAGAAACTTCCAGGAAAGTGACCCTAGTGGGCACGATACACCAGGGCGTGCCAGGCATGCCTGGCGCTCCCAGGTGGGTTGTGCCCAGCACGGGTACTTTTCAGACTCCGTTTTTCTTCCATTCTGCTTGTTCCCCAAGATAAAAAATCTATATATACCTCCCGAACCTGTTAACCTCCGTATCATCGAGAAATCTCTTGTCTTCTTTTCTTGTTGTTTTCTGTCAGATCTGTTGAGCCAGGCATCATGTCTTCTTCCCCCTCTAATCATATGGAAGAGGATGCTTGGTTGATGAAGATCGAGCTGAAGAGAGAAGACCCCGTTGGACCAGCTAAGGAGGACAAGAGCAAGGAGGCCACCGGAGATCAAGCGCCGATGGACGAGAAAGCCTTGCCCGCCGATGAGGAAGAGGAAGATATCCTTGAACCCTACTATACTCATCTTACCCCCGTTGAGATTGCAGCCTTCAGGATCATTAATACAGTTCATATACAAAATAAGTATCTCAATCGTGAAAATATTTTGCATATGGAGCACATTGCTTCCCTGGGGAGAGTCATCTGAAGATAGCAGAGCCTCTTGATCCTCAAAGACTGGATTGCTTCTACTTCATCACCACCATCCTCTTCATCACCAACAAAAGAAAACTGAGTATTGGGTATGGGCACTCCCCTTGGCTTTCTCCAAGCTTGGGGGAGGTGCCCCAGTATCGTATCATCCCCACTATCTTTTGCCTTTACTTTCTTAGTTCGATCAATGGTTATCTTTTTCTATTAGATGAATAAATTTAGTTCGATCCTTTCTTTCTGTGAGTTTGCTTAGTGATCAATCCTTGTAATCATGTACGAGATATAATAAAGTTTAGTTTGAGTTTTGCCTTCTTTACTTTCTTGTTGCAATAAAAAAGAAAGGAAATAAAAACAAAAGATTATATGTGATGACCCACAAGTGGAGGGGATCTATCGTAGTCCTTTCGATAAGTAAGAGTGTCAAACCCAACGAGGAGCAGAAGGAAATGACAAGCGGTTTTCAGTAAGGTATTCTCTGCAAGCATTGAAATGATCGGTAACAGATAGTTTTGTGATAAGGTAATTTGTAACGGGTAACAAGTAATGAAAGTAAATAAGGTGAAGCAAGATGGCCCAATCCTTTTTGTAGCAAAGGACAAGCCTGGACAAATTCTTATATGAAGGAAAATGCTCCCGAGGACAAATGGGAATTATCGTCAAGCTAGTTTTCATCACGCTCATATGATTCACGTTTGTTACTTTGATAATTTGATATGTGGGTGGACCGGTGCTTGGGTACTGCCCTTTCTTGGACAAGCATCCCACTTGTGATTAACCCCTATTGCAAGCATCCACAACTACAAAAGAAGTATTAAGGTAAACCTAACCATAGCATGAAACATATGGATCCAAATTAGCCCCTTACGAAGCAACACATAAACCAGGGTTTTAGCAACCCATCATCTACTTATTACTTCCCAATGCCTTACTCTAGGCCCAAACAATGGTGAAGTGTCATGTAGTCGATGTTCACATAACACCAAAGAGGAGAGATAACATACATCTCATCAAAATATCGAACAAATACCAAATTCACATGACTACTTATAGCAAGACTTCTCCCATGTCCTCAGGAACAAACGTAACTACTCACAAATCATATTCATGTTCATAATCAGAGGGGTATTAATATGCATATAGGATCTGAACATATGATCTTCCACCGAATAAACCAACTAGCATCAACTACAAGGAGTAATCAACACTACTAGCAACCCACAGGTACCAATCTGAGGTTTTGGGACAAAGATTGGATACAAGAGATGAACTAGGGTTTGAGAGGAGATGGTGCTGGTGAAGATGTTTATGGAGATTGACCCCCTCCCGATGAGATGATTGATGGTGATGATGATGGTGATGGTTTCCCCCTCCCGGAGGGATGTTTCCCTGGCAGAACACCTCCGCCGGAGCCCTAGATTGGTTCTGCCAAGGTTCCGCCTCGTGGCGGTGGTGTTTCGTCCCGAAAGCTTGCTTATGATTTTTTCCAGGGTAAAAGACTTCATATAACAGAAGATGGTCACTGGAGGCCTGCCAGGGGGCCCACGAAGCAGGGGGGCGCGCCCCCCACCCTCGTGGCCAGTGTGTGGGCCCCCTCTAGTACTTTCTTTGCTGTTTTTTTAATAATTCCAAAAATAACTTCCGTGGTGTTTCAGGACATTTGGAGTTGTGCAGAATAGGTCTCTAATATTTCTCCTTTTCCAGCCCAGAATTCCAGCTGCCGACATTCTCCCTCTTCATGTAAACCTTGTAAAATAAGAGAGAATAGGCATAAGTATTGTGACATAATGTGTAATAACAGCTCATAATGCAATAAATATCAATATAAAAGCATGATGCAAAATGGACATATCAACTCCCCCAAGCTTAGACCTCGCTTGTCCTCAAGCGGAAGCCGAAATCAAAAAATATGTCCACATGTTTAGAGATAGAGGTGTCGATAAAATAAAATACGGACATGAGGGCATCATGATCATTCTTATAACAACACCATATATATTTTGTCATATGATTTCTTATGCGCAAGTAATAATCTATTCACAGTGTCAAGTATGAATCAGAAACTTCATTGAAAACTAACAAACTATAATCCCGGTCACTGAAGCAATTGCAATTATCATAACATTGGAAAGAGTCAATATAAGAGCTTTTCAGCAAGTCCACATACTCAACTATCGTTTAGTCTTCCACAATTGCTAACACTCACGCAATACTTATGGGTATGAAGTTTTAATCGGACACAGAGAAAGATAGGGGCTTATAGTGTTGCCTCCCAACCTTTTACCCCAAGGGTGATGTCAACAATAATAGTTCATGCTAACTTACATCCAATTGGATATATATATCAGGATCTTTCCAACACATTGTGCTTGCCAAAGGATAAAATGTAAAAAGGAAAGGTGGAGATCACCATGGCTCTTCCATAATGTTTAAGACAAAAGTAAAAGATAGGCCCTTCGAAGAGGGAAGCAGAGGTTGTCATGTGCTTTTATGGTTGGATGCACGAAATCTTAATGCAAAAGAACGCCACTTTATATTGCCACTTGTGATATGGACCTTTATTATGCAGTCCGTCGCTTTTATTTCTTCCATATCACAAGATCGTATAAAGCTTATTTTCTCCACAATAATAAGTCATACATATTTAGAGAGAAATTTTTATTGCATACAACATGACAACTTACTTGAAGGATCTTACTCAATCCATAGGTGGGTATGGTCGACTCTCATGGCAAAACTGGGTTTAAGGATATTTGGAAGCACAAGTAGTATCTCTACTTGGTGCAAGGAATTTGGCTAGCATGAGAGGGAAAGGCAAGCTCAACATGTTGGATGATCCATGACAATATACTTTATTTTGGATATAAGAAAACATAACCCATTACGTTGTCGTCCTTGTCCAACATCAACTCTTTAGCATGTCATATTTTAATGAGTGCTCACAATCATAAAAGATGTCCAAGATAGTATATTTATATGTGAAAACCTCTCTTTCTTTATTACTTCCTATTAATTGCAATGATGACCAAAACTATGTTTGCCAACTCTCAACAACTTTTATTCATCATACTCTTAAATGTGAAGCCATTACTCTCCATAAGATCAATATGATCTCTTTATTTTCTTTCCTTCTTTTTCTTCCCTCAGGATCAAAGTAAGATAGAAAAGCCCTTGACTCACCACTAATCTTTATTATATATAGCTCACGGACTCAATTACATAGAAGGATCATAAAGCAAAACTCAAAAACTAAATCATACTAAAACTTTATTCTACTAGATCAAGATATTACCAAAAGGAACGAACTAAGAAAAACAGTAAAGATAGGAGTGTGATAGTGACATGATACCGGGGCACCTCCCCCAAGCTTGGCAGTTGCCAAGGGGAGTGCCCATACCCATGTGATTATGTCTCCTTCTTTGGAGGTGATGAAGGTGGTGGTGATGATGGATAGTCGCACATCGAGCGTAGGAGCTCCTCCAGTTTGCGGATAATGCCCTTGAGTGCGGTGATATGCTCCTTCAACAAAATATTTTCACGTGTGAGATACTTGTTTTGTATGCGAGCTAACTCAATCATCTTGAAAGCTTCAATCTCAGTTGGGATAAGAAGGTTGTGATGAGGTTGGAGGATGTCTTCTTCTTCGGCCACCAGAGCT
Source organism: Triticum aestivum (assembly GCF_018294505.1). Taxonomy (NCBI): domain Eukaryota; kingdom Viridiplantae; phylum Streptophyta; class Magnoliopsida; order Poales; family Poaceae; genus Triticum; species Triticum aestivum. The sequence continues at coordinate 344,694,147 of NC_057810.1, forward strand.
TGATCCTCTATGACCTTCTTGATCCTATCATCCTAGTTGATCTCCACGGGTTCTTCTCTCTTCAGCTCTATCTTCATTAGCCAATCATCATTGCCCTTATTGTTGGAGGAGGGTGATGACATGATGTCTGGCCTTGACAACTCTGACAGAAAACAACTCGAAACAAAGACAGAGGATATTTGCATGATACGGTGGTTAAAACCTTCAGGAGATTATATAATGAATTTTTACCGACCAAAAGAAGCATCATGCAAGAAAACGGACTCCGGAGAGCACACGAGGTGCCCACGAGGCAGGAGGGCATGCCCAGGGGGGTAGAGCGCCCCCTCCACCCTCGTGGATGCCTCGTGTCCTTCCTGGACTACTTCTTATTTTCCTATTTTCTTAAATATTCCAAAACGGAGAAAAATTGCTATTAGAACTGTCTTGGAGTCGGTTTACTTACCGTACCACGTACCTATTCCTTTTTGGAGTCTGAAACATTCTGGAAAGTGTCCCTTATGTATTCCTCTGGGGTTATGATTTCAATAACATTAGTTTCAACATTTATGGGATTACCTGAGATATAATGTTTGATCCTTTGACCGTTCACCACCTTGGGACTTGTGCCTTCGAAGTTGTTGATTTTTATGGCACCGGAACGATAGACCTCCTCGATAACGTAAGGACCTTCCCATTTAGAGAGAAGTTTTCCTGCAAAAAAAATCTTAAACAAGAGTTGAAAAGCAACACATAATCGCCTACATTAAATTCACGCTTTTGTATCCTTTTGTCATGCCATCTTTTAACTTTTTCTTTAAACAGTTTGGCATTCTCATAAGCTTGGGTTCTCCATTCATCAAGTGAGCTAATGTCAAATAACCTCTTCTCACTGGCAAGTTTGAAATCATAATTGAGCTCTTTAATGGCCCAATATGCCTTATGTTCTAGTTCGAGAGGTAAGTGACATGCTTTTCCATAAACCATTTTATATGGAGACATACCCATAGGATTTTTATATGCAGTTCTATAAGCCCATAATGCATCATCAAGTTTCTTGGACCAATGCTTTCTAGATCTATTAACAGTCTTTTGCAAAATCAATTTAAGCTCTCTGTTACTCAGTTCTACTTGGCCACTAGACTGTGGGTGATATGGAGATGCAATTCTATGATTAACATCATACTTAGCAAGCATTTTACGAAAAGCACCATGAATAAAATGTGAACCACCATCAGTCATTAGGTATCTAGGGACTCCAAACCTCGGAAAAATAACTTCTTTAAGCATCTTAATAGAGGTGTTATGATCAGCACTACTAGTTGGAATAGCTTCTACCCACTTAGTAACGTAATCAACAGCAACTAAAATATGTGTATACCCATTAGAGGAAGGAAACGGTCCCATATAATCAAAGCCCCAAACATCAAATGGTTCAATAACAAGAGAATAATTCATAGGCATTTCTTGACGTCTACTAATATTACCAATTCTTTGACATTCATCACAAGACAAGACAAACTTACGGGCATCCTTGAAGAGAGTAGGCCAATAAAAACCGGATTGCAATACCTTATGTGCAGTTCTATCTCCAGCGTGGTGTCCTCCATAAGCCTCGGAGTGACACTTGCGTAGGATCTGTTCCTGTTCATGCTCAGGTACACAACGTCTAATAACACCATCTACTCCTTCTTTATAAAGGTGTGGGTCATCCCAGAAGTAATGTCTTAAATCATAGAAAACTTTTTCTTTTGCTGGTATGTGAAACTAGGTGGTATAAATTTAGCAACAATGTAATTAGCATAATCAGCATACCATGGAGCAGTACGAGAAGCATTTATGATAGCTAATTGTTCATCAGGAAAGCTATCATCAATAGGTAGTGGGTCATCAAGAACATTCTCTAACCTAGACAAGTTGTCTGCAACGGGGTTCTCAGCTCCCTTTCTATCAATAATATGCAAATCAAATTCTTGTAGTAGGAGAACCCATCTAATAAGTCTAGGTTTAGCATCTTTCTTTTCCATAAGATATTTAATAGCAGCATGATCAGTGTGAACAGTTACTTTAGAATCAACAATATAAGGTCTAAACTTATCACAAGCAAATACAACTGCTAAAAATTCTTTTTCAGTAGTAGCATAATTTCTCTGGGCACTGTCTAGAGTTTTACTAGCATATTGAATAACATTTAGTTTCTTATCAACTCTTTGTCCTAGAACAACACCTACAGCATAATCACTAGCACCACACATAATTTCAAAGGGTAAATTCCAATCAGGTGGTTGAACAATAGGTGCATAAATCAAAACTTTTTTAAGTATTTCAAATGCTTCTATACAATCATCATCAAAGACAAAAGGAATATCTTTTTGTAAGAGATTAGTCAGAGGCCTAGAAATTTTAGAGAAGTCCTTAATGAACCTCCTATAAAAACCGGCATGACCAAGGAAACTTCTTATACCTTTAATGTCCTTGGGACACGACATCTTTTCAATAGCATCAACTTTAGCTTTATCAACTTCAATACCTCTTTCAGAAATTTTATGCCCCAAGACAATGCCTTCATTAACCATAAAGTGGCACTTTTCCCAATTCAAGACAAGATTAGTTTCTTCACATCTCTGCAAAACTCGATCAAGGTTGCTCAAGCAATCATCAAAAGAAGATCCATAAACAAAGAAATCATCCATGAAAACCTCAACAATCTTTTCACAAAAGTCAGAGAATATAGCCATCATGCATCTTTGAAAGGTAGCAGGTGCATTACATAAACCAAAAGGCATACGTCTATAAGCAAAAGTACCGAAAGGGCAAGTAAAAGTGGTCTTTTCTTGATCCTCTTTTGACACAGGTATTTGAGAGAAACCAGAGTAACCATCTAGAAAGCAAAAATGTGTATGTTTTGATAATCTTTCTAGCATTTAATCAATAAAAGGCAAAGGGTAATGATCCTTTTTAGTAGCTTTATTTAATTTGCGAAAATAAATTACCATCCTATTACCTGTAACAATTCTTTGTGGGATCATTTCATCTTTATCATTAGGAACGACAGTAATACCTCCCTCCTTAGGGACACAATGGACAGGACTTACCCACTGACTATTAGCAACGAGTTAAATTATACCTGCCTCCAGGAGCTTTAGTATTTCTTTTCTTACCACTTCTTTAATCTTAGGATTTAACCGTCGTTGGTGATCAACAACTGGTTTGGCGTCGTTCTCCAATTTTATTTTGTGTTGGCATAGAGTGGGACTAATTCCCTTAAGATCATCAAGAGTATATCCAATAGCAGCACGGTGCTTCTTCAGAGTTTTCAATAATTTCTCCTCTTCCTGCTCTGAAAGGTTAGCACTAATAATAATAGGATATATCTTCTTTTCATCACGATAAGCATATTTAAGAGTATCAGGTAGTGGTTTAAGCTCAAACACGAGATCACCCATGGGTGGTGGAGGATCCCCTAGGATTTCAACAGGCAAGTTGTGTTTCAAAATAGGTCCCTGTTTAAAGAATGCTTCATCTATCTCCCTTCTTTCATTCATAAACATATCATTTTCATGGTCTGGCAAATATTGTTCTAAAGGATCATTAGGAGGCACTGCAATAGAAGCAAGACCAATAATTTCATCCTTACTAGGAAATTCTGTATCATGGGGTTGTCTATGAAATTTAGCAAAATTAAACTCATGAGACATATCCCCTAAACCAATCGTAACAATATCCTTTTCGCAATCTATCTTAGCATTAACAGTATTCAAGAAGGATCTACCAAATATGATGGGACAAAAGCTATCTTGTGGGGAACCAAGAACAAGAAAATCAGTAGGATATTTAACTTTCCCACACAAGACTTCAACATCTCTAACAATCCCAACTGGTGAAATAGTATCTCTATTGGCAAGCTTAATTGTAACATCAATTTCTTCTATCTCAGCAGGTGCAATATCATGCATAATTTCTTTGTATAAGGAATGAGGTATTGCACTTGCACTAGCACCCATATCACATAAGCCATGATAACAATGATCTCCTATTTTAACAGAAATAACAGGCATGCCTACAACATGTCTATGTTTATTTTTAGTATTAGGTCTAGCAATTCTAGTAGCTTCATCACAGAAGTAAATAACATGCCCATCAATATTATCAGCCAAGAGATCTTTAACCATAGCAATACTAGGTTCAACTTTAATTTGCTCAGGTGGTGTAGGTGTTCTAGTATTACTCTTACGAACCACAGTTGAAGCTTTAGCATGATCCTTTATCCTAACAGGGAAAGGTGGTTTCTCAATATAGGTAGTAGGAACAATAGGATCATTATAAGTGATAGTCTTTTCTTCAACTTTAATAGGTGAAACTACTTCAATGGGAGGATTATACTGAAACCACTTCTCCTTAGGGAGGTCAACATGAGTAGCAAATGATTCACAGAAAGAAGCTACTATCTCAGAGTCAAGTCCATATTTAGTGCTAAATTCACGAAAAGCATCGGTATCCATAAAAGATTTAACACAATCAAACTTAGGTGTTATACCTGACTCCTTACCTTCGTCGAGATCCCAATCTTCAGAGTTGCGTTTAATTCTTTCCAATAAATCCCATCTGAATTCAATAGTCTTCATCATAAAGGAACCAGTACAAGAAGTATCGAGCATGGAGCGATTGTTGAGAGAAAGCCGAGCATAAAAATCTGAATAATAATTTCTCTTGAGAGCTCATGATTGGGGCATGAATATAACATTGACTTAAGCCTCCCCCTAGCTTGAGCGATGCTTTCTCCTTCGCGAGGCCAAAAATTATATATATAATTACGATCATGATGAACAAGATGCATAGGATAAAACTTCTGATGAAATTCCAATTTCAATCGGTTGTAGTTCCATGATCCCATATCATCACATAGCCTAAACCATGTCAATGCCTTTACCTTCAAAGATAAAGGAACACCTTCTTCTTGATAACATCATCGGGCATACCTGCAAGCTTAAATAATCCACAAGCTTCATCCACATAGATTAGGTGCAAATCGGGATGCAATGTTCCAACTCCTGTAAAAGGATTAGCTAGCAGTTTCTCTATCATACCCGAAGGAATTTCAAAGTAAACATTTTCAGTAGGTTGAGGAGCAACTATTTTCTCTACTGGTCAAGGTGAAGATACCCCGAACAAGCCCCTCAAAGGATTATGTTCCATAGTAACAAGTGACAGTAAATTTCAGCACACTATATAAATTTTTCCTTACCAAGTTCCACTTACCAAAGGCACTTTGCTCTCCGGCAACGGCGCCAGAAAAGAGTCTTGATGACCCACATGTGTAGGGGATCTATCGTAGTCCTTTCGATAAGTAAGAGTGTCGAACCCAACAAGGAGCAGAAGGAAATGACAAGCGGTTTTCAGTAAGGTATTCTCTGCAAGCACTGAAATTATCGGTAATACATAGTTTTGTGATAAGGTAATTTGTAACGGGTAACAAGTAATAAAAGTAAATCAGGTGCAGCAAGATGGCCCAATCCTTTTTGTAGCAAAGGACAAGCCTGGACAAATTCTTATATGAAGGGATACGCTCCCGAGGACACATGGGAATTATCGTCAAGCTAGTTTTCATCATGCTCATATGATTCATGTTCGTTACTTTGATAATTTGATATGTGGGTGGACCGGTGCTTGGGTACTGCCCTTTCTTGGACAAGCATCCCACTTATGATTAACCCCTATTGCAAGCATCCGCAAATACAAAAGAAGTATTAAGGTAAACCTAACCATAGCATTAAACATATGGATCCAAATCAGCCCCTTATGAAGCAACACATAAACTAGGGTTTAAGCTTCTGTCACTCTAGCAACCCATCATCTACTTATTACTTCCCAATGCCTTCCTCTAGGCCCAAACAATGGTGAAGTGTCATGTAGCCGACGTTCACATGACACCACTAGAGGAGAGACAACATACATCTCATCAAAATATCGAACAAATACCAAATTCACATGTCTACTTATAGCAAGACTTCTCCCATGTCCTCGAGAACAAACGTAACTACTCACAAATCATATTCATGTTCATAATTAGAGGGGTATTAATATGCATATAGGATCTGAACATATTATCTTCCATCGAATGGCAACTATCAATTATCTCTTTCCTCGGCTTCCTACACGGATATAGCCGTAAACGGTATCTAGTAGGCAATCTGGGAACTACATTAGCTTAGGGGTGCCAACACCGTAGAGGATTTCAGGCCAATCAGTATCATCTCGAGATTCATGAAAATCGTTTCAAAGAAGCCAACTAGCATCAACTACAAGGAGTAATCAACACTACTAGCAACCCATAGGTACCAATCTGAGGTTTTGGGACAAAGATTGGATACAAGAGATGAACTAGAGTTTGAGAGGAGATGGTGCTGATGAAGATGTTGATGGAGATTGACCCCCTCCTGATGAGAGGATTGATGGTGATGACGATGGTGATGATTCCCCCTCCCGGAGGGATGTTTCCCCGGTAGAACAGCTCCGCCGGAGCCCTAGATTGGTTCCGCCTTGTGGCGGCGGTGTTTCGTCCCGAAAGCTTGCTTATGATTTTTTCCTAGGGTAAAAGACTTCATATAGCAGAAGATGGTCACCGGAGGCCTGCCAGGGGGCTCACGAGGCAGGGGGCACGCCCGGGGGGTAGGGCGCGCCCCCACCCTCGTGGCTAGGGTGTGGTCCCCCTCTGGTACTTTCTTTGCTCAGAGTTTTTTATTAATTCCAAAAATAACTTCCTGGAGTTTAAGGACATTTGGAGTTGTGCAGAATAGGTCTCTAATATTTGCTCCTTTTCCAGCCCAGAATTCCAGTTGCCGGCATTCTCCCTGCTCATGTAAACCTTGTAAAATAAGAGAGAATAGGCATAAGTATTGTGACATAACGTGTAATAAAAGCCCATAATGCAATAAATATCGATATAAAAGCATGATGCAAAATGGACGTATCAATATGCTAATCTTATGGTAAGTGATGACATTACACAAGGAAAAGTATAAGTAGAAAATTTTATCATAGATTGTCAAATTGGTCAATGATGTAACTCATGAAAGAATTAATAAGGGAAGAGAAGATTCACATATAAATATACTATCATGGGAATCTTTTATGATTGTGAGCACCCCTCAAAATATTATATGTCAAAATTGTTGACGTTGGACAAGGAAGACAACTTAATGATTTATGTTTGTTCAGATTCACATAGAAGTTATATTGTCATAGATCCTTCATCATGTGGTGCTTGCCCCTATCTTTGCTAGCCAAAAATTCCGCACTAAGTAGAGATACTACTTGCGCATACAAAACCCTTAAACCCTATCTTGTTTGAGAGTCCACCATACCTACCTATGGATTGAGTAGGCAATAAAAATTGCTTATAAAAATGTGAGATCATTTAGTGTAAGGGAAAATTGAGTGTTGTACGAACTTGTGATAGTGAAGAATAAAAGCGACAGACTGCATAATAAAGGTTGCCATCACAAGGGGCAATATAACATGATGCTCTCTTGTACTAAGGGGTTGAGCATACAAACAAAAAGTGCATGGCAACCTCTGCTTCCCTCTGCGAAGGGCCTATCTTTTACTTTCAAGTATTTACTTTCATGCAAGAGTCAAAGTTTTCCTCTCTATTCCTTTTATTTTTCTCCTTTGACAAGCATCATGTGGTGAGGAAAGATCTAGGCACATATGTCCAGTTGAATATGGGCGGCATAAGTTATTATTGTTGACATCACCCTTGAGGTGAGTGTGTTGGGAGGCGAAACTATAAGCCCCTATCTTTTTTGTGTCCGGTTGAAACGTTTTGCTCATGTGTATGCGGTGAGTGTTAGCAATCATAGAAGACTAAATGATGGTTGAGTATGTGGACTTGCCTAAAGGCTCCGATACGTGACCCTTCCTGAAAAGATGATGAATTGTAGTTGCAAAGCTGACTAAGAACATAGTTTGTCAGTTTCCAATAGAGTTTATGCTTTACACTTTGATGTTGTGATGAATTGTCACTTGTTCATGAGAAGTCTATGATAAAAGTTTTATATTAAACTTTGTTGCTGTTATAATAAGTCATATGATGCTGCTATGTCCATATTTTTGTTTTTATCGACACCTCTCTCTCTAAGCATGTGGACATGTTTTTCGATTTAGGTTTTCGCTTGAGGACAAGCAAGGTCTAAGCTTGGGGGAGTTGATACGTCCATTTTGCATCATGTTTTCCTACTGTTATTTATGTTGTTTTATTGTATAATAATGCTTTTTGGAGTAGTTCTAATGCCTTTTCCCTCATAATATGCAAGGTATGCACCAAGGGGGAGAATTCTGGCAGGTGGAAATCTGGACCTAAAAAAGCTACGTCAAGCTACCTATTCTGCACAACTCCAAATGAGCTAAAACTTCCCGAGGAATTTTTATGAAATATTTAATAAATATTGGAGCAAATAAGTACTAGAGGAGGGCCACCAGGTGGGCACAACCCACCTGGCCGCGCTAGGAGGCCCAGGCGCTCCCTGGTGGGTGTTGCCCTCCTTGACCCACATCCGGTGCCCATCTTCTGGTATATAAGTCATTTTGACCTAAAAACAAATAAGAGGAGGACATTCAGGACGAAGTGTCGCCGCCTCGAGGTGAAACTTGGGCAGGAGCACTTTTGCCCTCTGGCGGAGTGATTCCACCGCGGGAACTTCCCTCCCGGAGGGGGAAATCATCGTCATCATCATCACCAACAACTCTCCCATCTTGGAGAGGTCTATCTTCATCAACATCTTCACAGCACCAACTCCTCTCAAACCCTAGTTCATCTCTTGTGTTCAATCTTTGTATCAAAACTATAGATTGGTGCTTGTGGGTGACTAGTAGTGTTGATTACATTTTGTAGTTGATTACTATATGGTTTATTTGGTGGAAGATTATAAGTTCAGATCCACTGTGCTATTTAATACCCCTATGATCTTGAGCATGTTTATCATTTGTGACTAGTTACTTTCGTTCTTGAGGTCACGGGAGAAATCATGTTGCAAGTAATCATGTGAACTTGATATGTGTTCGATATTTTGATGGTATGTATGTTGCCATTACTACAAAAAAAAGACACATCCGTGACATTTTGGACCGAACGAAATTTTTTCTGTCATACTTATGACACTTCTATGACCATAATTGTGACAAAACCCAGTATCATCATAGATGTGGTGGGCTCCTACTTCTATGACAAAAAATCATGACAGAAAATGGGCTTTTCGTCCTGGGCGGGCCGGAGACGCAGCTGCATGACATTCTTTGGGCCGTCCATGACGGAAAAAACCGTGGTAGAAGCGAGGGCGAGGAAAATTTCGGCGAGTTCCTAGTTACGGTGGTGGTCGGGGGCCGAGCGATGCATGTTTCTCTCGTACACGTACGCGCGTGTGTGCGAGGCGTTGGGCTCTAACTAAACCCGAGCGAGGCGTTGGGCTCTAACTGAACCCGAGCGATTGCACTACAGGCTACGTGTTACTGAACCTGAGCGATCGATCGATGGCTGTTAACTGAACTTGATCGAGCGATTCCTTCGCTACTGCTGCTAACTGAAGTCGATCGATCCTGCCTCTAGATGAACAGTGAGCGTTGCTGGGGGGGTTTGGATGAACATTGAGCGGTGGGGGTGGATGAACATGACCCCGTGGTGTTGCCTCTAGATGAACAGGACCCCGATCGCTCGAGCCGGTTGGGGCTGGATGAACAGGACCCCATGGAGGGCTGGATGAACAGGATGACCCCGTAGAGGGCTGGATGAGTAGCAGACGGTGGAGGGGTGGATGAATAGTAGCCCATGGAGGGGGGGTTGAACCGGAGCCCGTGGAGAGGGGTGGTTGAACAGTAGCCGATAGAGAAGTGCGTGGCGGAGGCTGGATGAATAGGAGCCCGTGGATGAACAGTCACAGGTGGAGGCTGGAGGAGGTCGATGGTGGATGAACAGTAGCCCGTGAAGGCTGGAGGAGGTCGACGGTGGAGATGAACAGTATCCCGTGGAGTCCCGTTTTGCGGTACGCCATACCCCTCCCGATGAACAAGACCCCCGTTTCGACCATAGCGCTCCAACACAAGTCCGTTTCCTCCGTTTTGCGGTACGCCATACCCCTCCCGATCAACAGGACCCCGTTTCGACCGTAGCGCTCCAACATAAGTCCGTTTCCTCTGTTTTGCGGTACGCCAAACCCCTCTCGATCAACAGGACCCCGTTTCGACCGTAGGAGGTCCAACACAAGTCCGTTTCCTCTGTTTTGCGGTATGCCAGACCCCTCCCGATGAACATCCCGTTTCGAACGTGGCCGGTCGAACACAAGGCAGTTTCCTCTATTCTTCGGTACGCCAGGCCTCGTTTCCATTGGCTGTTCCGTCCAAGCAGGTTGGCTCCCACATGTTTCGTTGCCTCCCGATGAACATGACGCATTCCGTTGCCTCCCGATGAACACGACGCATTCCGTTACCTCCCCATGAACACGACGCCAACGTAATTTCTCCGTTCCGACCCAGCCATGTACACGAGCCCTGGTCGTATGTATGCGCGAGTAGGCATTCGAGACCCCGCCCGTATGTATGTACGTGGCCGTATTTTCTTCCTTGCACACTGGATGTTGTACGTACGTGTACATGCTAGGTGCGCGCCTCTACTATGACACGTGCACGCCTCTACATCGACCAGTATGTACGTACACGTTCACGACCAGAATGACAACGCTACGTACGCTTCGACCAGGTGGGTCCCGACTGTCAGGCACTTCCTTGTGTGCGAAGATGTAGCTGGTGGGTCCCAGCAGTCAGGGGGGCGAATCATTTTTTTTTTGCCCGGACGCACTTCCTTGCATGCGAAGATGTAGATGGTGAGTCCCAGCACTCAGGGGGAAACGTTTTTCGTGAAATACGGTGGCCTATCCGGTGGGTCCCTGCTGTCAGGTGGAGGAATCATTATTTTTCCCGTAATAAGGAGGCACTTCCTTGCTGCGGCTGTGGACCCAGCTGTCAGCCTCTCCATGTACAATCCACGTCCGATGGAAGTCGTTCATTGACCATGTTGACCATGCCGCGCCAAGAGCACCAGGGCGGTGGACGACGGTGAGGCCTAGGAAGGGGACGACGCGGAGCCAGGGAAGACGCGGGAGTGGAAGCCCGCGCGGAGAGGAGTACGTGGGTTCACTGGTTCGGCTGCGGTGTGAGGCTGTCATCGCTGCAGGGCCTGGCCAGTGGTGGGAATAGTAGGGCGCGGTGAGGCCTCCGCGGAAGCACAGCTGGCCATGGGAGGCGGGAGCATGCGGCACGACTGACGCTGCTTTGGGTGGCTGGAGCAAGAAGACCAGAGGTTGAAGAAGCCCTACGACTGTTGGATGGACATCGTACGGTCACTGGAGCTAGAATCGTTCATATTGACTAAGTTGACAAAGCCCTCCATCCCCATCAACTTAGTAGGCCCACAAGTCAGCCTCCCACCAAGGTGGGTCCCAGCTAGCAGGGGGAGTATTCATTTTTTTGTGCGTAATAAGGAGGCACTTCCGGTGGGTTTGAGCTAACAGCGGGGGGAACGTTTTTTTCGCGAAATACGGTGGCCCATCCGGTGGGTCCCAGCAGTCAGGGGGGAAATGATTTTTTCGTGAAATACGGTGGCCCGTCCGGTGGGTCCCTGCTGTCAGGTGGAGGAATAATTATTTTGCGCGTAATAAGGAGGCACTTCCTTGCGGCTGTCGTGGACCCAGCTGTCAGCCTCTCCATGTACAGTACTCTTCCGATGGAAGTTGGTCGTTGACCACATTGACCATGCCGCGCCGAGAGCACCACGGCGGTGGACGACGGTGAGGCCTAGGAAGGGGAAGATGCGGAGCCAGGGAAGATGCGGTAGTGGATGCCCACGTGGAGAGGAGTACGAGGGTTCACTGGTTCGGCTGCAGTGTGAGGCTGCCGTCGCCACAGAATAACAGGGGGTGTGGGTGAGTGGAGGGATGGCCTGGCCAACGGTGGGAGTAGTATGGGGACGGTGAGGCCTCCGCGGCAGCAGAGCCGGCCACGGGAGGCAGGAGCATGTGGCACGACCGGCGCTGCTTTGGGCAGCTGGAGCAAGAAGACCAGAGGTTGAAGAAGCACTACGGCCATTGGATGGACATCGTACGATCACTGGAGCTAGAATCATTCATATATTGACTAAGTTGACAAAGCCCTCTGTCCCCGTCAACTTAGTAGGCCCACAAGTTAGCCTCCCACTATGGTGGGTCCCAGCTGGCAGGGGGGTATTCATTTTTTTGTGCGCAATAAGAAGGCACTTCCTTGCATGCGAAGATATAGTTGGTGGGTCCAACCTTTAGCGAAGGGAACTTTTTTTTGCGAAATACAAAGGCCCTTCCGGCGGGTCCTAGATGTCAGGTGGAGGAATCATTATTTTGCGCGTAATAAGGAGGCATTTCCTTGTGTGCGGCCGTGGACCCAGCTGTCAGCCTCTCCACGTACAGTCCACTTCTGATGGATGTCGTTTGTTGACCAAGTTGACCACGTCGCACCGAGAGCACCTGGGTGATGGACGATGGCGAGGCCTATGAAGGGAACGACACGGAGCTGGGAAGACGCGATAGTGGCTGCCCATGCGGTGGAGAGTACGAGGGTTGACTGGTTCGGCTGCCGTCGCCGAAAAATAACAGGAGGTGTTGGTGAGTAGAGGGATAGACAGGCCAGGGATGCGAGTATGATGGGGCCGTGAGGCCTTCCCGGCAGCACAGCTGGCCATGGGAGGCGGGAGCAGGCGGTTTCGACGGTGCTGGTTTGGGCAGCTGGGGCAGGAAGATCAGAGACTGAAGAAGCACGATTGCCGTTAGATTGACATCTAACAGTCTGATGCTGGTAGAGTCGATTGTTGACTCAGTTTCTTTTTTGCGAAACCTTGTGTACGCATGAACTTAGTAGGCCCACAAGTCAGCCTCCAAATCTGTGGCAGACAACATAGAGCCCATTTGCTATTTTTTAATAATTTGCAGCCCATTTGCTAATTCTTAAGTAATTTATTACAGCCCATTTTCTGCCCAGGACCACGGCAAAAAGTTCAACCTTATTTTGCATATTTCGGTGGAGTCCGAACTATTGTAATCCTGAAATAATAAACATTTTTTAAGAACTTATTGATTTGCCAAAAAATCATTTTGTTTTTGTAAGCAAATAAGACGTGGGACAATTGAGTTGGTTTAAGGGAAAACCAGTGGTAAAAAATCAGCGCTGGGAGGGAAAAAACAACAAAAATAAGGATGTAAATATGAAAAGGGAATTTTATGTATTTTCAATATAATGATACGTGTATATGAACTAGCAAAACTATAGGTAGAGATTAGAAAACGGATGTAGGACATGCGTTTCAAGAGGAAAATAGAACTGGGTTGTGTGTTTGATTCAGTAAAAAAACTGCATGCGGATGTTGTAAGACAAAATATAACTAACGCTGGCGGGCTAGAGGCCAATAGTTACCTGTTGGATCTTTGTGCCCCGTTGTCGTCTTGGGTTGGGCCTGTTAAAAACAAAACCAAGCATGGACAGTCTACAGCCCAGTTGAAACTTTCTCAACCTGAAAAAACAACAATATACGTTTTTTCTCAAAAAAATGAAAAAACAATATACGTGCTCAATAAATGAGAGAATTCTGCAAGTACAGACTGATAACTGGGATGCAGCAGGGATATTGTTTTTTCATCGTGATGATAAGTGCATGCACTTGTTTTGAAAAAATTGAAGAACTGAGAATTCGAATGGCAGGTGCTTATGCTACCCATCAAATAAAAATCAGGTGCCTGAAAATTTGTTTTGAAACAAATGATTCGGCTTTATATCCATGTCCACCCTCGGCATGATGGTTGGAAGCAAATGACAAGTTCATTCCAAAAGATCATTAACAAAAATACCAACTTGCGGACGACAAGGTAGTACAAGTACCAATACCAAACTAACTTATAATCTTTTTACTCCTAGCCCTAGTGTTCGTTTGGTAGAAAATCTTGCAGAGGACCAGCCCCCGCCCCTTCTCTTGCTCCAGGTCCCCGAGGTGGTACTAGTGCATCACCCAGTTGGTCCTGTGCTGGTTGAAGTTCTTGTTGGTGTGCAGCACCAGAACCTTTTTGTTGCCCGTCTGCCGGTCGTTGACCATCACTGGCAAGGTATTGCCGATCTTGTGCCACATCGCGTGCATGCTGCACTCCGACTGTATCTTGCTACGCGTCCACGTGCCCCTTTTGAACACCCTGGAATTGTGCTGGAAGAAATGCTTCCTTAGGCCACTCAGTGTGATACCTGCAGTATTGTCAAATAAAGGTTTTAGTGTACGTAGTTGGCATTTTCATAACATCTTTGGCATGTTGCAGTCACTTGTTTCACTTTTTATTCGTCTAAAAAGAAAAATAGAGCTATAAACAAAGGAATGTGTTTGTGCAAGTAGACGGCCGATCGGTGTCTTACCTGGAAGTTTCTCAGGTTGGGTGTAGCATATGTCGTGCTGGCTATCGATGGTTGGTGTGAACAAATCGATGAGAGGGTGAGATCTCGCGCTGTCAGCACTCACTTTGGCCTCAAGGTGCTCGATCAGCTCCTGATCCATGGGATCGAACTTGACGCCAGCCGGCAGCACCGGCCAATCCTTCTTCGACTTGCATCGGTAATTCCAGTTATATGGTACTCAATGTATGATCAATTGACTGTTTTAAGTGAATGATGAAAGATTTCGACAGATAAGTGGTACTCCAAATCTGAAGTCCAGAATACCCGAACACGCCGCCGGGATTCTTGTGTCACCTCACATGCAGCGTGTTGTCACGTCAATTCAATGTGTGGACATGATGAATAATTTGACCGACATATACTAGTACTGCTACTGTACTACTTACTAGTCATATTTAGTATCACATTTTAACCATAGGTTTAACTAACAAGTACGCACTTGAAGCCTAATTGATATATTACATTTATATATCAATGAAGTTAGGATGCACTTTCTCCCAGGAAGGTATCTATCCTTCAAACCAGAGGAGTGCTTCAAACTAACAACAGTACATAATATCCAACAAAAGAGGGTCGTGCTACAGCAGCAGAATACATGGCTCAGTCTAGATATTAGCACGAATCAAGTTGTGCATATTTGCTATTGGC
This sequence comes from Triticum aestivum, assembly GCF_018294505.1. Taxonomy (NCBI): domain Eukaryota; kingdom Viridiplantae; phylum Streptophyta; class Magnoliopsida; order Poales; family Poaceae; genus Triticum; species Triticum aestivum. The sequence goes on from NC_057810.1 coordinate 344,709,282, forward strand.
ATGAACCACATCGCCACATGTCGGGTTTGCAAAAGCCATCCATCGCATGGAAGCTTGATGCCTTTCACACACTGAAGATTATCTCACAACAAGCTGTGTCGACGAATCTCTGGATATGGTGATTCATGAAACCCATGGTATGATGTGTAAACACAGTCCCCCCTGGCGAATGAAAGTTGCATAGCACGGTAATCATCGCCAGTGATATGATCGATGATTGGTTGGATGATCGGATAATTGAGCCCGAGGAACAAGGAGTGGTTGCCGAGGTTGTAAACCCGCCTCCAGTTGTATACGCCTGGCCCAATGGAGCTGGGATCTTTCTCGAACATGAAGCAGCCATAGCCATCAATGTCACGAACTCCCCACGCATTGTACTACATCAAATGACCGCCATCAGCTGAACGAGCGATAAACCACCACCCATCGACTGGTATGATTCCAGGTCCTGGAATCATGAAGGCCATCGCATTTGCATCTGCTGCAACAATTCAAATTGGAGACCAAAAGGACAAAAATAAACAATCATGTTCAGAGTATGTGTGGAATTAATATATTATAACAGTGACACATATCATAGACAGAGAATTGCAATGTCGTGGTCATAATCATACCCCAAATTAAAAAAATAAGCGAATGGCTTTCATATTCTAGCAATATGTCATGGTTCAAACATCATGTAACAATGAGAGGTAAAAAACTATGAGAGAGCCTACTCATATTCTACCATAGCACTTACTACTACTGTTCTCATATCAACTCTAAGCAATAACATGCGTTGTTATAAAAATCTTGGAAATGAGAGTAACATATAGCAATCATGATGTTATGCTCATAATATGTATTCTAACAATCATTAGATGCCAATTGTTCTCATATCAACTCTAACAATAAGATGTGTGGTCATAAAAATCTAGGAAATGAGAGGAACATATAGCAATGCTGTGGTTATAGACATACTATCTATTCTAAGTTTGTAACAATGAACAGGCAATCGTATTCATAAGGTAAAGATGAGATGAGATAGAACAATTACACAATGATAGATTCCACCAGTATAGGCAACCAATCTGTGCGTCGACCACGTAAACGAGGCCATCGTGCACTATAGCATCACACAGAAATGTTGCCTCAACAGGATTGACGATGAGCCATAACCATGTATAGCGACTGGATTCCAGATAGACTAATCCCATGTTGAACAAGGAAATGAGCTTGTAATCCATGTAGTCTTCTGATGGTGTGGGCACTTCGCAGATTACAACTTTCAGCAAACAGAGGTCGAGCCAAAAGCTTGACGCGTCTCGTGCGTAGTAGGCAGGAGTGTTCGGCGGGCCGCGAGGCTCGATGGCGGCGGTATCCAACTATGGAAGGGTGATCTCTCGCTAGGTGTAGATATCCACGAGATGCCACGGACCACCGGATTGGTGGATGAGGACGATCCAGTTGGCCTTCACGCCCGCCCAGTAGTGGCCGCGCATGAAGGACAGGTGGACGGGTAGTGGTAGCATGTCGAGGGGCACCACGGCAACCTCCGTAGGATCATCATGTCGGTGTCTGGGCCACCTACGAGGATCGGGCATCAGCAAGCAGGGTGTCTTGAAAAGAGTCGTCCGGTTGCAGATGAGTAGACGGTACAAAGACACCAAGCATGCGGCCAGACGGATGGTGCTGAGTAGGTCCATACGATTATAGATCTGCTCCAAGAGAACATCGGGGAGGGAATTCCAATCGCGGCTCTACGTGTCTGCCATTGGGTTTTCGGTGCGTGCAAGCCAGCGGGGAAGTGGATTTGGGCGGGCGAGCGAAGAAGCTTCTCCTCGTGTGGCCGAGCAATGAGCGGGGGGATATGGTATGCGCAAGCTACCAAGGAAGATGGCGCGGGCGGGCGAGCAGTGAGCGGGGGTAAATGGTGTGCGGCCGACGATGGGGAAGAGAGGAGGAAGAAGAGTGGAAGACGGGGAAGAAAGTGCATTAAATCTGAATTCTACTAGTACTACTACCAGGATATACCGTCCTTTGGAGTGTAAATAGTTACACCGATGACATGTGGGTCTACCACAAGAGGGCCCATATGTCAGTTAATGGAGGACAGAGGTGCGTAGGCGTATTTGCGGAAGCGTGCTCTACTGGCAAACATGATGGCAGTACTAGGTAAGGCTGATTTAGTAACACCAACGCGTTGGTTCAGCTTATTAATTACGCGTCCCATCTGCTGCAGCGTGTATTGTCACTTCACTGCGAAGACTAGTTGAATAGTTCTCTCTGACTGAGATGGGGAATAATGGATCGGGAAGACTTCCTTTCTACAATATCCCTATGCCTCTACGCTCACTTCACTCATTTTGCTCCGTACCTAGTCACTTGTTGAAATCTGTAGAAAGACAAATACTCCGTATTTGGGAACAGAGGGAGGCTTTTACTCCGTATTTTGGAATGGAGGGAGTATCACCATATGGAGGGAACAGAGGGAGTATCACCATATGGAGGGAACAGAGGAAGCTTGAAATATGAACACGTCAATGGGAGGGAGTAAGCCCCATGCATGCATGCATGCATGCAACATGCAACACTCACATGTACACATGGACGCACGCAACACTCACGCACCCATGCGGCACACAGCACACGACGCAACACACACGCTCACACTCAAGTGCTCAACCTAGTCCCTACGTCCGTGAAAGACTGTACATTTAGAGATTTACACATTGACTAGGGCATAATTAATGCCTAAAAGTAGCAGACTTATGTGTGCATGCGACCATTGAAAGAAGAAGAATAAATGAAGGCCGTTGCATGCTGTAATTAAGGATAGACATGTAGCCTATACCTAGAGCACAAGTTGGTGCATTAGTCAATCAATATCAATTTAGATTAAAGGCTAAATGCATTGGAAGTGTAGATGTACATCATGTACTACACTCTTTGTTTTTTAGCCGATGTACACACTTTGTTGGAAGACCGAGGGTGTACACGTGCATGCACTCACATACACAGCCAGGGTGGTTCGCGCGCAAGGGTTGGACTCCTGCCGCGCCTGTGTAAAGTTTTATTTGACTGATTTCTTTGCTCTGCCAACTGACATGTGTGACCCAGAAACCAGGTGACAATTTAACCAGTCAACAAAGTGCCACGTCGACTATGTGGCCGTTCAGTAGGGTGCAATACGGTGCTCTATGATGAGCTAGTGATCGTATAATCACCGCAAAACTATATATAGTGATCGTAAAGAGCGTATTGTTACATACGTTGGCTGCCACTGTATTTTTCTTGTTTCAAATTAAGACATATTAACCGGAAAGGATGCATTATGGACTAGTGCTAGTACTGCTTTGATGTGTCCCATCAACTCGCCGAACAAGGAGAAGCTTGCTTACTATGCTTCTCGCTTGCCCACACATGCATTGGTTCGCAGGATGAGGAGAGGGTTTTGACTACATCGCCCTCTCCCTCTCCCTCTCCCTCGCCCTCGCCCTCGCGGTGGACATGCAGCAGTTCAATCGGTGTCAGATTTCCAGAAGCATATTGTATTGTAGTATCATCATTGTTGGACCTTCCGAAGAGGCGAAGAGCCAAGTGCAAGGTTCACACGAGTACGAACTGTTGAACCTCCCAAAGAGGCAAAGAGCCAAGCGCAAGGTTTTATAGGAGTTGTCGTCCTAGTAGGAGTGTACTACAACTATAGTGAACGATGCTACTGTATGATGCCGCCACGTCACGTATATCCAAAGTTGTGCCACCTTTTTTTCTCAAAGAGCGTGTTGGAGCCCGTGCAACAACCACACAAGTTGCACGTACACATAACACATTTACTAGTAATAAATTCTAAAGGACAAATGCCAGTATGGCACACAAGTTCATCTCCAATTCATGTGATAAATTTGTGCACAACTAGTCTACATATATTCACAGCACTACCGTTCACAATTTACCGTACTCCACTTACACATTATAGATGGGCTACATGTCCTCCTCCAGGTTCCAGTCCTAGGTGTTCTTCATGGATGGCATGATCCATAGTGGTGGGCAACGGGAATCATTGTCGCAACTTTCTAGTCCGGTTCCACACGATGGAGACTCATCCAAGCTGAAGCGGCATAAACCAGGGATAGCGTGTCCCAGCATGTCGTTCATCCGGCGGTACACACTGAAGACACAACCATGCTTCATGAATGGCAGGCCTTCTGTGTCATGCACGGAAGGTGGCATCCACTTCACAATGGGGTAGCTGTCCCCAATGAAAAGCGAGTACTCCCCAAGAGTGTTCCTCGGCACCCACGTAGCATCACGGGGGTCGAACGCGGCGCCGTTCATCTGGTACATGCGGCATCTCAGATCTGGACACATGGTGACGTACATAGTCAAGGTCCATGCATAATAATGTTGTGCTCAAATATGGCGGTGAGTAATACTGTGCAGCAAATAGTACTACTCCGGTATAGAGGAAGTAAAATAACCGGCTTATTATATATAGCCACTCTTGGCTACATGGATGAGATAGTAAGACATGGAAAAACAAAAATGGTGCCAGCGAGTGGGTTCAAGTCTTCAAGGGCCTAGCTAGCTATACGCGTCCTCCAAGGTAAAAAGTACTCCTACTAATACTAGTAAGTACTACTAGTACAACAATGAAAGAGAAGGCGAGAGGGTTAAAAAATGGAATACCTGGGTAGATGGTGACGGTCCAATCGTGGTAGATTGTGTGACCATGTTGCACATCAGTGGTACCATGGGTAACAACTGCTATGATAGTTGATCCCAATATGCCAAAGTCAGCTACAAGGTTCCATGTTAGACCGAATCGCGGATGCAAATGCACATCCAGGATCGGTGATCTTATTTTGATTGGGGGATGACTGGTCCCTGCAAAATGATGGAGTACCATTAGGGATGCAAATGATGGTTTGTGCATTCCGTTTGTAATCTCTCGTACCGTAGGATGGCAACCAGATGAAACAAGTCCCCTGGCTTGTCACCGCGAATATGCGGCCTAGATGGCGCACGGCGTCTTCAAACGTGTAGGGGTACAAATCTGCCACCGCCAACATGCGCCAGCCTCTGCCATTACTGCCTCTTGCATTGATGGCAATCCTTATGTCGAATATCGCGATGAGATAGTAATCGTCATAGCCGCGTCGCTTTGTCGGCGGGTCCGTAATTGCTATCTTCTTCAATATCATGTAGGCATCATCATACGTATTCAAGCCCAGCCAGTCCGGAAGGCCGATCCCAATGATGGAGAAGGGGTCTATCGGAACGGCCGCACTGCTTTGGATGTTGTGCAAAATGATTGTGGTATCCGGCTGGAGGTATGAAAGCCAATCTTTGTTGGCATCGACCCAGACCTATATATAAGATGGTGGGCAGCGGAGAAATTACGAGATGGAAATGGAATAACTAAGTACTACATGATCAAACTCCATTACTGACCTGCTCATCGAACAAAATCCGACTACCTCTCAACGTCGGCAACTCTAGCGGAGTCAACGTGTAACCATGGCCAGGGAGCGGTGGACTGTTTGAAGGATTGTCCCATAGAAGAACCTTCTCCTCAAGGACGCATGGAAGACCAACAAGCATGGCCTTTTCCCAAGCCTGTTTAAGCACCATCTTGAAAAAATTGGTGCAGGAAGCACCGAGTCTTACGGTGGTGAGGACGTTGGAGCGGCGTGCGATTTCTCCCAGAGAATCGTCGTCCAAGGTATCCCGGCCCTGACGAGGAGGAGAACCACTTGGCGAATCCATGGGAGCAGCAACGAACTGCCTTCTCTTCGGGGGGAGGGGAACTGGCGAGGAGGAGATAAGAGTGTAGTAACCGCAGGGCCTCGTCCCTTCCAACTGTAGATCGTTCCTTAGCGAAGGGGTGAAGCTATTATTTACTACTAGTACTAGCATTATGGAACGTTATGGGATTGCATTATACTATAAATAATAGCACTAGTAAGAAATTTTTGGCACTAGGTAGTAGTTTTTGGCGTGGACTAAGAAATTTTGGGTATGTTTTTGCTATTTTTTGTACACGCCAACTAGTGTCAAAAAACGTCTTACATTATGTGACGGAGGAGTACGTACTCGTACTGTAGCGGTACTAGTACTACTTTTTCTCAACTAGTAGTGCGATGTACTGTACTTCTAGTCTAGTCTAGTATAGTGCACTAGTTTTGAACTCTTGAATCTCAGGGCCAAGGAGCTACAGATGGAAGTGGAGGGTACTACTGTTGTCTAGAACCATCACCGTACTATCAATGCAGGGAAAGTACACCTGCGTAGTGGCCTAGTGGGTACTCTCGGTGCTTTATTCAGCCACTCCTCTCACGTAGCTGGCCTACTTAGCCGCTCCTCTCACGCACACACTAGCAGCCTATTTATCAGTGACGGTTACTGCGGGGGCATAACATTTGAGTTATTTGATATAGCGAGACTAGGCTTTTCACTTCCATTTGTGGAGGTGTAATGGATCTCGTTGAACTTTGTTAGTAGTTCCTTCTTTATGAATGAGACGAAGCAAAGCTTTTGCCTCTGTTTCAAAAAAAACACGTCAAGAGGAATTTCTTTTATAGTAGAGCCGATAATGGAGTGAAGTCCATGCGTGCAACGCCACAAGCTACAGAGTAGTAGTAGAGCACTTTTCGTACAAAGCCATATTGCACAGTTCCTAATGCCCCGCCAGGCTTTTTCGGCTCCTCGGGCTTAATTGGGAGGCGCTAGTTTAAATATGCTACTAGCAGATGAGGAAGTTGCAAGCGAGGTGCGGCTAGGGCGAGCACACGAGCCACGGGATGCTGGGAAGGAAAACCCGTTCACATGGCTAGGCTATTCAGTGAACCCAGATTGTGGTGCCGCACGTCCGTTTGACTTCAAAACTCAAACTACCCGTGTAAAATATTGGCTCGCAGCGAAGTTACTATTTAAAAAAAAGGCCGATGTGCGGTCGGCCGGGATCGAACCCACAAAACGAGGTATACACTCCCGCGACCACTAGTAGTACTCCTTGGAGTGCAACTCAACCTAGAATCGCCTTTTGTCGGTAGTAGTACGTACATTGTTCCTTACAAGAGACCCCTAATAATGCAAGAAACCACTAAAATACCAAAAAACTACTACCACTTGCATACGTGGCAGACTTAAAATAAGACTACCTTATCAACCATTGTACATGCTCTTACCAACCAGCCCTACCAAGAAACGACTACTCTACAAAGTGCCGTTATAGGCACGTTTCAACCCATGGCCCTGTTTTGATACATTTGTTGTCAATCTAACCCTGCCATCCAAACACCACTTTGGTTAGAGTTAGTTCAGGGTTAGAATCTAACTCTAATGTCTGACAGGGCCCATGTCGCCCATTAAGTCAACACCTTCTATTCGATCAGACTTTATGACTTATGGGACCTACATGTCAGTCTGCATAAAAATCCCCGAGTGACCTCCTACCTCCGGCCCGTCCACCTAGTCATCCTCGGCCATGGGACGCAGCTACCGCCGCTGGCAGAAGGCGAGGTCAAAACTGCCGGCGGTGCGGAGCCCATGTTGCGGTAGCCCAGATGCCAGCTCCTTCCGGCGCTCGCGGCCGCTAGCTAGCCAAGATAGCTCCGTCCAGCTGCTTGTCTGTAAGGTTTGCTAGCTAGATTGGCACGGCAGCGCGGCAGCTTGCTCACGTGCGCCGCACTAAGGCCAGCCATCTGGCTCAAGCGAAGGCCAGCGCGGCGGCTTGCTCGCTCGTGAGTCACGCTTGGGCCAGCCTGCCAACCCGTGCGGAAGCCAGCGCGGCGTCCGGCCCATCTGGCGGAGCGGCGGCCAACTCGCTCATCACCGGCGCCACCGACGAACACGCATTAGTACTGTTTGAAGTAATGTTCAGGAAAAATAATGATTTGAGGGGGAATAACATGATAGAAGGTCATATGTGGGTCCCTCATGTCAATGGTCAAACAAAATGTGTTGGTTTAAGCTGCCTTGTCAGCACAAACGTGTGGGCCAACCCTGTCATAAATGGGTTTAAATGAACCTAATCTGTAGGAGTACTAGGTAGTAGTTTTTGGCATGGATTAAGAAATTTTGGGTATGTTTTTGCTATTTTTTGTACAATAGATTCTTCCTAGGGTGGTTGAAAGTGGTAGTTTTTTGTTAAATACTCTAGATATTGTAAGTAGGAGTGAAAGTTAAGCTTTGGAAGCCAATAAGCAACGCTAGTTACATAGTGCATATGTGTACATGATTGAAAGTAAATATCAACCATGAGTGACTAATATCTTGATGGAAAACTCAAAACTATGGAATACTAGGAAAAAATGCATGGTTGGAGATACTAGCAATGTTCATGTGCGTTGCAACGAATTATGATTAGAATAATATTTATTCACAAACTTGATACAAAAAACTCTAATTTTGATATACATATATCACTAGAGATATATTATGTTTCAATTAGAATATATTCCTTGGGCTGTTTTGGTGAGGTCAGGGAGGGATGTGGTTGGTTTTAAGATACTAATTATGGGTTTTTCTGCAAATTGGTAGACAAGTGGGATGTTGGTGAGAAAAGGCAACAACTTACCTCACAGTCGTTAGATGTAGATCTAATGGTCAGAAACAATGGATGGCAGACACACCATCATCACCAACTTAGTCTTCTGTAGGAGTACTAGCAAGATCTGTGCATTGCACGGAACATCAAGATGCATTTTTTTATAAAACACTTGTTGTGACCCATGCGGGAGTAATCCCATGTGTAAAAACTAATGATATCTTGAGAAATATGAGATAAGGTGAAGAGGAGTGGGGCGTGGTGGTGATTGGTGGTCGGACTGAGCGGAGGCATGGGGATTGACGACGCCGGCAGCGGCCACCAGGACAGCTTGTTCCAGAGGCTTCCTTTCTTAATTGCTCAACAATCAGGTTGTTGGAGATAAGGATGAACGAGGGAAGGCCTTGTCTGCAAATGTGGAGAGGGGTGCGGGTATCTTTTAGTTTAATTTCCATCCGTCAGATATAGATCAGACGGTCTATATTTCAAGATGGCACGCGTACCGTCATCACCAACTCGGTTTTTATAAGAGAAGAAATATAAGTATGGAGATACAAACGTATTATCGATACTTGTTTCCGTAAACTAGCATCTACATTCTATTCAACGCCTCAGCATGTGGGGCCTTAGCACAATGACTTCTCGACTATGTAAAACAAAGGTTTTCCCATCACCGATAAGGAGCGGGTGACGGTGGCGCGCTTTTTGGCTTGCTCCAGTCCTAGTAGTCATACTAGGTGGTCTAAGCACGTGTAGATTTATTCTTTTTCACGTCTCAGGTTCGCCGTACTGCCATGACTGTTGATGAATAGACGATAAGTTATTCACGGGGAAACCCTTGTTGAGCGTGTTTGCGAGAGAGAGAGAGAGAGACAGTGTGCGTGTGATATGTTAGAGACTGAGGCAATGATAACATATTCTTTGTGTCTATGTGTGTGGAGGATAGAGAGAGACATGGACATGAGGCTTTGTGTTGTGTAACGTAGAGACACATATACATAATTAGAGATTGAGTGTGTGAGATACACATGCAGACATGGGGAGAGATGAGGATCCAGATAAATGGGTGTTTGTGTGTGTCTGTGTGTGTTTGTGCACACGTTTGTGTGTGAGAGGGAGTGTGTGTATGTGGAGTAGAGAGATCACTAATGATGTAAACCTAGTATAAGGGAAGGGGAATGGTGTGACATGTGTAGTAGCGGGATAGCATGGGTGCGGGCGGGGGGAGCAGACTATTTGGAAGAGACATCGAGTGTGTGTGTGGGATAGGGGTGTGTGTGTGTGTGTGAGAGAGAGAGAGAGAGAGCTAGCGAGGGAGAGAGAGAGAGAAAGAGATAGATAGATAGAGAGAGAGAGAGAGAGCTAGCGAGGGAGGGAGGGAGAGATAGAGAGAGAGGGGGGGGGAAGAGAGGGGGCGAGAGGGGTCGTTTGTGTCCATAAATGGCATATAGATAGGGAGACAATGTTGATGTTGTTCGAAATTGGCCTATGTACAGAGACGCAAGGGAAGCGAGTCATCGTGTGTGTTATAGGGACTTGATGCGAGATGTAGAATAGATGGTGGAGAACAATGTGCGAAATCGAGAACGATGATACATTAGGGAGCTATGGAAAGAGTCATGACATATATGTATACATGGAAGGAGCTGGGGCGGGCCCGCATGTGGGAGAGATAGAAAGAGGAGAGTGGTGCACAAGGAGACAAAGTGTGCTTGTTTGCAGTGGGGGTGGTGTGTGAGGTGAGTGCGCGAGAACCACATAACTAGGGGATAGACATTTGGGGGCGATGTTTTGTGTGTATTGGAAAGATACACTCTACATAGTGCGTGTGCTTGGGAAAGAGAGATACCGGGAGACCTAGAGAGTGGGGGAAGAGATGTGTGCATGCCCAAGAGACAAAGTGATAGAGACCTATATTGGGGTCCGGACTTTAAAAGAGAGAGGGGTGTTAATGTGCTCATGTGTTGGTGTTTGGGGGAGAGAACGACTTCTCTATGTGTGTGTGGGGGGCGACGAGGGGGTGTGTGGCTTCAGATAAAGAGTGAGGTGTCTGTGTTTGAGGGACTTTAGCGTAATTGAGATATTGTGCACTCATGGTTGATCAATTTGTTTCACAGTTTGGACTATGAGATAACGATACTTTTGAACATGCGTGATATACCTTGATGTACCAGAATTGCAAACCTAAGATTGGAATTTTGGAATTCGACTCCATCATTAGCTTTTGTAATTCATTTAAACGGAGGTACATTTTTTAAGCCAGGATTTTGTGATTTCAAATTTTTTATATCAAACCTAGAGATATACACATACGGGCATGTTCAAACTTTATAATCATCCACTTTATTCATACACATACACATTTTTGCTTTTGTCATCATATTTAGGATAAACACATTTGGAATTTCATTTGAATTGGACCGTATGATGGTATTTGCTTGTACTCCCTCCGTCCGAAAATACTTGTCACTAAAATGAACAAAAGGGGATGTATCTAGACGTATTTTAGTTCTAGATACATCCCTTTTCATTCATTTTGATGACAAGTATTTTCGGACGGAGGGAGTAGTAGCTCAATGATCCATATTTGAATTGAATGGACAATCTAAGTTTCGAGTTGGAGACATTGATTTTCAAAACTTGCACTTTTTTTGCATGCAAAACAAAATTGTCGGCCATGATATCATGGTCGGCTGTACAAGAGCAGAATATAATTTCACGCGCCAAAAGATTTCAAACTTCCCGCTCACATCGAAATATCTCGCGCCCGAAAGTTTAGTCCTGCGATATTCCTGTTTTACCCGTACCACATGAACGGAAAAGGGCTGCTTTGGTAACTCCATTGTTTTCCTTTCTTTGCCCCCAACATTCTTCCCTAGAGCCCCTCCCCTTCCCCTCCCTGACCCCCCTCCCAACCACGGCAAGCCGCCGAATCTAGTCATCCGCCGCAGCAGTGGACCTCACACCCCGCCGGATCTACCTTCCGCACCTTGGAACCCCCAACTGCCAACTCACCACTTCACCGAAGCCGCTTCAGCAACTGGCTTGTCCACAGCTCCAAATCTCCTTGACTGCCATCATGGTCCACCGCACCAGATCTGCTTAACCGGCACCCTCGTCCACCACAGTGTAGGCCCTTCACTGACTCCCTCGTCCGCCCCTTCGCTGGCCCTTCATACAAGCCCTCGTCCGCCGCAACAGATCCGCCTCACCGAAAGCACTGTACAATGCACCCGCCGAAGCCTTCGTCCACTACACCGAACCCGCTCCACGGACGCCATATTCAACTCCACCGGCCCTGCTTTACCGACGTCGCATCCTCATCAGGTTATTTTGATTTGTACTAAAATTTTTCTCTTTATCGTGCAATTGTTCACTTACCACAGATGAGCTTTCTTGTATGTCGACAGGCGCCGCAACCGTAGCACCGGAGTCGCTTCAGCGATGGTGACAGCCGGCCAAACTCAACCGCAACACGAGCACCATCGACGATCCTTAGCTATCAAGTATGACAATGATACCCATACGCCGCCGAGAATCAGGTACTATTATCCAACGGTCGGCGCCTACGTTCACTTTCTTAGCATAAGCATCGCACCTTTGAATTTCTTCAGGGCATCATTCAGTTTTCATGAGACGCGTTATTCTGCTTGCACCTGTAGGGCCATACTTCTAGCAGTGAACATGTTACATGTGCTAAATTATATACCAGTGCACATATAGTTAATATGCTTTAGTTTTGTCCTAAGTATTACTGTACTTCCTAGATATCACTGCCTACTATTTTACTTCTTGAATGCTATATTTATGATAATGGTGTTGTTCTGATGCCACCTGTTGGTTCATCAGACTGCTTAATGTTCTCTATGCTTAATTACACATCAGCAAACTAGCATGTGGTTCCGCTGCTTTTTGTTTGTTTTACCCTACATTTTCTGATGCTAGCTATTACATCACTGCTCCGAGCCTCTGTTCATTACTTGTTTGTGTGTTCTTGATCTTCCCAAGTTGCATGACTAATTTGATGCTTCTATTAGTTATGGGGCTGCCAACCCCATCAAGCAAAATATTTGTTCTTTTGGGGCTGGCACCTCGAACAAGCATAAAAATAGAGGGAAGCAGATATATTGTCGTGTATGCACACACCCTTCTTTCATTAGTTTAGATGAACCATTGATGATCAATTCGGACCAGTGCATGCGAATAAAATTAATTTTACCTAAATAGAGGGTGCAGAATAAACTACAACAACTAGATTTGCAACCACGGGATGCTGACGATATCTTCAAAGAACATTGCAACAACAGTGAGGCTTCACAACAACATATGGTAAGCCAGTGTGTTTTAGTACATGTGAAATGTAATGCGAGTGGGCTGCTTTCTTGGCGTCCGTTGGAGTGAGGTGCACTTTCAATACCTACATGGGTTAGTCCCACAAGGAACAAACAAGGATATCCATATCCATAGAGTGAAGTACACATATGATGATGTCCATGAAAGCATTTGGTAACCTTGTCCCTTGCGTTCTAACAAGAGGGTTTGTGACTCCTTGAACTAGTGCAAGATGTGAAAGTTGATTGCACTTCTAGCCAATATGAATATGAGTGAAGTATGTTGGCGGAGTCACCCTCAAGAACTCTCTAGTTCTTCTTCTTTGGAATCCACATCAACTTGATGGTAATCCTTGTGGTTGTAGTAGTACTTGACGAAGCAGAACTTGATGTAGTCTCAGGAACCCACTTGACCAAGGCCTTTGGAGCCTCTTCAAATGCATAAATCTCTTCTCGAAGCTTGTCATTGCCTTTTAGCTTGTGGTCTTGTGGTGGAAGATCATCTTGAGCTTGTGTTCCCTTGAAGGAAGTAGGGTCATACTTCCCTTGTAGAGGAACAAACTTCGTCTTGGGGTATTGATCTTCCCACTCAACTGCATTGGCATTGAACTTTCGTTCGAAACCAACACCTTGATTCTTCCAGTGCCTTCCTTGCTTGCGTACAATTTCCTCAAATTGCTTACTTCTGGTAAGGTTCTTGTAAACACCTTTCTCTATAATTCCCTTCAATAAGCTATTTTCTTGCTCAAGTGTAACTTGACTAAGAGAATCGTTAGTGGAATCAAGAGAACTACTAGAAGCAACAATATTGGATTTAGCATGATTATTGTTACTACTAGAAGAAGAATCTTTCTTACTCTTGTTGCTAGGTTTTACTTGTGGCATGTAAGTAGACAAGAGTAAACGCTTGGCAATGTAAGAAGAACTTTTCTTCTGAAGATCATCATTGATTGCTTTTAAGAACTCATGCTCTCGCTCTAAGTTGAGCCTTTCAAAGCGTAGCTTCTCATGAGTTTTTAAAAGTTCTCAATGATCCTCCAAAGTAGTTTCATGAGCCAACTTAAGAGATTTTAGTTCCTTAGTTAGACGCTCAATCTCCTTCTTATCATTTTCATTCGTTTCATCTTGATCAACTTGATTAATAGCAACTTCATCATAGTTTTCATCACTAGCATTGTCAAACAAGCAAATCATCATCACCTAGCAAATCATTTTCATCACTATTGAAATCAATATACTCGGGGTGTGATACCTTAGGGCCTTTAGCCATGAAGTATCTTCAAATTCCTTCATTTGGTGAGTCAAATATGTTGTAGGAGTTGGTTGACACAAGTGAAAGACTGGCAACACCTTCATCTTGAGTATATTCGGAGTCAGAGTGATAACTTCTCTCGGAGTGGTTGTCGGAGTCAGAACCAGATGCCCATTCACCAACATGAGCTTGATGTCTTTGTTTTGTGTAGCTCCTTGATGACTTGTCCTTCCTTCCCGAATCCTTGCTTCTGCGAGAGGGTCTTCATTCATAATGATCATCTCTACTCCTTCGCTCTCTCTTGGAGGTGATTCATCTCTTCTACTTCTCCTTTAAGGTGAGCAATCTTTTCTTTTGTAGGGAGTCGTACACTCATTGGAGTAGTGTCCGGGTCTTCCACAATTGAAGCAATTTCGATCACGACTAGAAGATCTTTTGTCATGGTAGGACCTTGACTTGGAGCTTCTCTCTTTGCTTCTACTCTTGTAGAATTTGTTGAAGTTATTCACCATTAAGCTCAATTCTTCATTGAAGACTTGTTTTTCACTTGAAGTGGCAGGAGCATCACATGAAGCTTTATAAGCACCACTAGACTTGTTGTGAAGCTCTTCCTTATCCTTGAGTGACATCTCATGAGCAACAATTCTTCCAATGACCACCCACTATCCGAGGCACAAAGCTCTCTGTGCACGTAGCTCGTCCAAAAATGCGACTTTGTCCTCATCCCCCCGTGGCCCATAAACACCAGTAAGCCACCACATGTTCCCTTCCTTTGTAGTCACCCATCCTGTGATACAATAGGTGTCGATCACCACACTATCCACGGACACCACCATGGAGTCCCATGCCAAAAGTATGCCACCACGGGTCTCCGACGTCGGCAAGTAAGAAAAACCATCAAAGGATGGCCCAATGCATTGCATAATGTCAAATTGATCAATTACATTAAGTTTTGTCTCCTGCAGACACACCACGTTTACTTTGGTCGATACTATAAACTCCCTCACTGCCTTTCTTTTTGCTAGGTTATTTAAACCCCGCACATTCCAGCAAAGTATCTCTGGGTTGTAATCCATTGGCAAGATGGACTCCAACACCCTTCCTCCCTTCGGTCCCTCCTCAATGTGTGAGTACGACCGTCATGTTCGCCCTCTCCATTTCCTCCTTGTGCGGCATTTCCTTCCCGAAGATCGCCGCGAAAATCCATACATGCTGCTCCCTCAAGGGGGAGTCGAACAAATCCCTGAGCCTTGCACCATTTAATCATCCACATGCAGATCATCCGTACGGACTCCAAGTGCTTGCAACAGCCCATTTTCAGTTGGTGTTGCCTTGGACGAGTTTTGCGCCGATCGCTTCGCCACCCTGGTGGTTGGGCATGGAGTATAAGTCTCGACCTGAGGACGTAGCTGTGTTGCCTGCACTTCCCGCATCAATGGTGGCGCCAGCTTCTATATTATACTTGTGCAGAAAGCCTTCATTTTGCTGTAAGAAACAGCCTCCTGCGGGATCATCTCTTGCTCGCTGTCACCCGCACGTAGCATGCAGGCTAGTTGCATGCATGGGTCCTCCCCCGATGCATGCACACCAACCATGGCGGGAGCTAGTTGCATGGGTGACTCCTCCCCCGATGCATCCACACCAACCATGGTGGGAGCAGCTGGCATTTGCGGGCCCCCCATGTCGGTGTTCTGATGCTCATGGGACTATGGCCCCATAATCGCTTGGCATGTCGCATCTTGTCCATTCACCTCCCCCAAGGCCTTGTTGGGCGTATCACATGGTCCCACTTGATTCACTGTCCTGCCTCCATCTTCGTCAGGAGTAGCCCCTAAACCACGAGTAGCGGTCCCACCCAACCTGGGCATCATGACACCCGCTGGATCTCTCGGTGTAGTAGGGGTTCTGTGCCTGCTGGGTTGATCCACCATCATCATTGTCCTGCTCCTGATCCACCAGCTGCCCCACACCTACCAAAGTCGTCTTATCCCGCGGGATGGAATCATGACAATGGATGCCAGGATTCTCCTCGGTTGTTGCCCCTCTTCCACCAGACTTTATATGCGCGCTTGCTGATTGGTTGGAACCACCTCGCTCGGTGATGCAACCTGATCCCTGTCCAAAGTATCTGGCACTGCCTCATCCTGTTCCCTGGTTTTTGTGTCCAACGGGCCGAGACCACGTTGTTCCTCCATGCATCCAGACAGCCGATCAAAAGTGGACGGTCTAATTGATATCCTATCCCTGACATCAGACGGCAGGCGCGGTGGGGCTGCCGGTGGGGCGTCCATGTGCGGCAGTTGCCATCCACGCTTGTCTTGGCTCTGACCGTGCCCTCTGGCGAGCCCAAGCATGCCACCGCCATTGCTACCGCCGCCATGCCGGTCTCCCTGCAGACCACTCCCAGCAGCACCTCTTGCATCTCTGACCCCAAACTGCCAATGCAGGTGAGTAATCGGTCCTCCACTGCTGCCCATGATGTCTTCGTCCGGCATCCCACTCTGCCCACTGTCTGAGGATCCTCCTAGGAAGAATGGCTCGTCGGCCTCGGCATAGTCCGTCACCTCATCCACGTGAATAAGCACTTGATACCGCAGAACGCCGGCTCATACTGTTGCGGCCCTGGCTCTGGCACGGTGAGCCACCGGAGGGATGGAATGGTCTTCGGGTCTGCCGTCCAAGCTGACAGCTTGAATGAGGAGAGGTTGGTCCTCGAACTGGTCTCAGGCACCACAGAATCCACCAGACACGAGGAACCCAGCAGCCTCTCCACCACTTCGCGATCCCATGCGTGAGGGGGAATGCCCTCGATCTTTAGCAGCACCTTGTGTCGAAACACCGCATGCATGGCTTGTGCTTTCCTGTTCCACTGAGGAAACACAACCTTACTCCATTGTCATCCACCGTCGGCAATGTCGACATTATGTTCGCGTCCTCCAGTCACGCAAAAACGATAAGAAAATCGTCCGGCCTATAACGGTGCACAGAGATCCACCGAGACTCGATGCCGACCTTGACGAACAGCGGCTCACGGACAAACCCCGGTGAGATATCCCTCCTAGCCCCAGCGGCGTAGGCCACCATGGACAACTGCAGGCGCCTCTCCAGCTCGTCAAGTGACTGCGACCGCTGCATGATGGATACCTCCACCGAGTAGAAAGTCGTATCCACCGGCAGAACAAGCGGGGGAGCTGGCAGTGAGGGCCATGCCGGCACGCCCGAGGAGTGGGGCACGGGTGGCGGCGGTGGAGGCAGAGGCGCACCCCTGCACGACCCCGAACTGGCCCTGTCGATCTGTCCAGCCGAGCCCTGAACAAACACATCCCCAGCACCACGGCGCGAGATCTTGGCGACAAAGCGGCGGAGCTCCTCTTGCGACGCTGGGCTACAAGGTTGCGTGTAGCCAGTAGACCCATGCCCCGACAGCCCACACCAGATGCAGACGATGGGGTTGGTGTAGTCCCGGCGGAAGTGATCATCCCGAAAGCAGCGGAAGCACAAGCCCTCCATCTCTGGCGACACCTCCCGCCGCGGAGACATCTGGGTGGGGCGGCTGGGCAGTAGCTGCGGTCCGGAGAAGTGGCGGCGCCGCCACCTGGATCTGTCGGAAGGGCGCAACTGGACCCATTGTCCCCCACCTCCACCCGTGGCACCGAGGAGACCTCCGCAGGTCCCTCCACCTACCCCGGAGCACTGGAAGACCCCGATCAAGACGACATGCCCATGCCGGAGACAACCGGGCGGTCGCCAGCATGGCGCGAGGTTACCAACGGCGAACGAGAACGGTCAGCCATGGGCGCGGAAGGGGAGGTGTGGGTGGCCGATGTCGGTGTCAAAACCGGCGGCTCTCGGGTAGGGGGTCCCGATCTGTGCGTCTAAGGCTAATGGTAACAGGAGGCAAGGGACACTATGTTTTACCCAGGTTCGGGCCCTCTCGATGGAGGTAAAACCCTACTTCCTACTTGATTGATATTGATGATATGAGTATTACAAGAGTTGATCTACCACGAGATCATAGAGGCTAAATCCTAGGAGCTAGCCTATGATGATTATGATTGTCTTGATCATCCCTATACAGACCAAACCCTCCGGTTTATATAGACACCGGAGGGGGCTAGGGTTTACACAGAGTCGGTTACAAAGAAGGAAATCTAATATCTGGATCGCCAAGCTTGTCTTCCACGCAAAGGAGAGTCCCATCCGGACACGAGACGAAGTCTTGAGTCTTGTATCTTCATGGTCCAATAGTCCGGCCAAAGTATATAGTCCGGCTGTCCGGATACCCCCTAATCCAGGATTCCCTCAGTAGCCCCTGAACCAAGCTTCAATGACGATGAGTCCGGCGCACAGTTTGTCTTCGACATTGCAAGGCGGGTTCCATCTCCAAATACTCCAAAGTAATTATCAAACACTCAAATCATGTTCAGATCTGCAAGATGATCTTCACACACCACTGTAGAGAGCATAGTACTTCATAAATCTGATCTGCTGGCAATTTTTGTACGGCGTGCTCCTGCATCGTGGCCCAGCCTAACATGAACCGGTTTTTCTTGGCCTGCCTCGATACGCGTTGTGAGGCGGTTTTATTGGCACACCTTGCCAAAGCAGAGATCGTGCTCCCCTTATCGCGGGATCTTCCCTCAATATAGGCGCATGCGTCCCCACGACGTCTGTTGGTATGACTATGTGTTTTTAGGTAAGTCCCGAGCAGTTACGCTGAGGACGCTTGATATTCACCCCCTTTATAAGGGGGCCGAGGCCTATCCCTCTCTTCCACCACTCTTGCGCCTTTTCGCATCTCGAGTTCTAACACCTGAAGCCCAAGCTCGAGCACCTTGGATCCTCAACCATGTCCGGATCCAACCTTCAAGGCCGGTGGGTGGCCTCCTCGGTCACAGAGGAGGACATTGCAAAGCTTAGGGAGGTCGGATATCTGACCGCCGACATCAAGCACAGGCTTCCTGCTCCAGGGCAGGTTATCCCTACTCCCGAGCCCAACGAGAGTGTCATATTTGTTTCTAACTTCCTCCGCGGTTTGGGCTTCACCCTTGATCCCTTTGTGAGAGGGCTCATGTTCTATTATGGGTTAGATTTTCATGATCTAGCTCCGGACGCCATCCTCCATATCTCGTCGTTCATCGTTGTGTGTGAAGCTTTTCTCCACGTCACTCCGCACTTAGGCTTATGGCTCAAGACCTTCAATGTGAAGCTGAAGATGATTGAGGGGCGACACGCGGAGTGCGGAGGTGCTGTAATAAGAAGGAACGCCGACACCCCATGGCCAGAAGGCTCCTTCCCAGAGGTGTCCGATCTATGGCAGCGGAGGTGGTTTTACGTCACGGCTCCCAGAGGCACGAAGTGGGTGGCTGCCCCCGACTTCTGTTCGGGCCCTCCTTCTCTACTGGCGTCATGGACCAGTATAGGACGGGATTTGGGGTCTGCCAGTGATGTACCAACACTACAGAGCCATATCTGGGAGCTTCTTGAGAGGGACATTAGCCTTGTCAGCATAATTCAGGTAATGCTAATCCGACGGACGTTGCCGTGCAAATGCCGGCCTCTCCGGATGTGGGAGTTCAATCCGGAAGGTCCGCGGACTATTCTGCACTTCTTCGGCCTGACGCTCAAAGGGATGTGTAAATTATTCTTCGGACCACAAGTAAAGTGTCCGGACACCACCGAGGATGCGGGCCTGAGCTGCAATCGCCCAGATACCCAAGTAAGTAACCCAGAAACCGAACACTTCGTTTATTTTTATCATAACCATTATTCTGAAAATCCTCCGTGGCCAGGAATGGCTCAGCGAGGCGGAGAGAATCAGGTGTCCGGTGCCACTTCCCGAAGGCTCGCCAAGTCCCTCCATAGCCAAGATGCTTGATCGTGTGCTAAGTAAAGTGCCCTCGGGGAAAGGCGAAGGGAAGAATAGAGAAGCGGAACTTCACAAATTGCACATCCAAACCGGGGGAATTGCTACCTCCCCAGAGGAGGATAGTCGTGGAGGGGAATCTAAGGTCTCCTCCCCTCGCGGAAAGAAGAGGGCCGCCTCTGAAGACTTGGAGACAGAGGCGCCCAGACAAGGGAAGAAAACTTCACCAGGGGCCCTACCCCGAAGGGCGTCTCCACCGCGCCATGCCCGCGAATGGGCCAGCCCTCAGCCGAGCTGTAAGTTAATCGTAAATACAAAGCTTAGTGCCTCCTCCTCCAAGAACAGTAACCATGATCCATTCTTTGCAGTCCGACTAGCAGCTCTTCTCGACAGAGTTCGTCTTCAGGGGATCTCCTTCTAGAGATGATGGAGAGTGAGACCCCACCAACCTCTCCGCCTCATGGGGCGGACGAACCCGAGGTGTCGTCACGGAGGAGTCCGGATTTGCCGAGGCCAGAAGTTAGTACTTCGGCCGCCCTGAGCCCGGAGCATTTGGGTCCCAAGGGGGGCGATAAGGAAGGTCCGGCACAGTTCAGAAACCAGCCGGATATGCTGTCGAGCCTTCTGGAGCGAGCTGCTCTCTCGGAGGATCACCGTTCATTAATGAGCACGGTGCTTAAGAAGATTTCATCCGCCACAAGCGGGTTGAATGAAGCTTTTACGAGCCTGCTCAGAGGCTTTGAGGGATGAAACGAAATACGTAATTCTTGATTTATGGCGCACGTGCTAGGTTTGCTCCATATGGATAGTAGCCCCTGAGACTGTGGTTGCCAGCCCAAGGCGGCAAACAGAGGATCACGTCATTGAAAATGATCAAACTGTGTTTTATGCACAGGTGGCTAAGGGTCTGGCAGCCGACCGGTCTGTTGAAGTCGCCGAACTGAGCCGACAGATTGGAGTTATTGATGCCGATATCACACTTGTGAACGAGCGGCTTAATGAGTCACAAGGTATGTTCTCTGCTTTCCTTATTTGTTATAGGGAAAACTGAGAGAAGCATAATGTTGATGTTATATGCTTGGACTGTAGATGGAGCTGCTGCCGTGGAAGCCCTGAGGGCGGAGCTTGCCCTGGCCAAGGAACAAGCCCGGGCTAGCAACGCAGTTGCCCTAAAGGCGGCCGAAGAGTTGAGAGACGAACAGGCTGCTCGTCGCCGAAGCGAAGACAAAATAGCCGAGATGGCTGTGGAGCTAAAGAATTCCTCCGACCGGTATGAGCTCCATGAAAAAGATAGTAAGGCTAATTCGGCTGACCTGAAAAAGGCCCTTGATGCGGCCAAGGAGACGCGTTCCGAGATTAGGGATGCGCGGGAGGAGCTTCGACAGGCCGGAGAAATCGCGGCTGGAAACCCTTATTTGTTGTGGATGAAGTTTTTAGATCCGAAGTACGCTCCTCTGGATCGACGCTGGAGTCCTGCAGATGCCTATGCGGATTTGGCGAAGAGTACAGCTGATGCAGCCAAGTTTTTCGAGGATCAAAAAGATAGTGATGTGGAAAAGCTGTTCTGGTCGCAATTCAGTGCTCCAACGCATACATTGCCGTTGAGTGAGAGGATGGCTGCTGTGGCCGAGCTCCATAGGTTGTCCGGTCTTGCAATGCGGTCTGTAATAGACCATCTATGGCCGAAGGGGCCTAAGCCGGATAGTTATTTTGGTTAGTGCAACAATTCCTTGGTGCCGTATCGCGGATCG
Organism: Triticum aestivum; assembly: GCF_018294505.1. Lineage (NCBI taxonomy): Eukaryota > Viridiplantae > Streptophyta > Magnoliopsida > Poales > Poaceae > Triticum > Triticum aestivum. The sequence goes on from NC_057810.1 coordinate 344,731,012, forward strand.
ATGCCATGAAGAGGTCGACGTGCATAGAGGGTGCACGGATGGCTCTTGCCCGTGTTAAAGCATATTGGACAGATATGAAGGCCACCATCATTGCGACCCAGAATCCGGCGGGAGGCTAGGATCCGACCGAGCAGGTAGTAGAGGGTGCTCGCCTAATAGAGGCTCAGTGCTCGAAGAATGTCATGTTCGAGTGACAAATTGTGTCATTGTAAAAACAATGTTATTTTAATTATGGAGGCTATGTTTATACTTTTCTCCTGAAAGTGTTATTGTGCCTCCTGTGCGGCCGTTTTATGTATATATGCAATTTTGAAAGTTAGCAGTCGTTGGCTTCAGCCCCCACACATATAATGCGGGGGTGTTCGCGAAAATATGTGTAATCACACTTGATCCAACGTCTTGGTTCATTAAGGAGGTGATCGCACGTCGAACTAGGCAACCGGACTATATAGCTCTAACACTTTCACTTAGTCATCGGAGTTTGACGGTGGGGCTACTATGTAGCCCCTGGTACCTTCGCGTGCATCCGAATACGGGCGCGTGTGTACATGACCGGTAAATGGTCCTTCGTTAATGTGGAGGAATCTGAAAGGTTCCGATAAGTCTTCGAGTGGTTGAACAGTCTCTCGCTATATCATGACAGTCAGTTTTCGGCTTTCTCTACTGAGGTGCTCATCCGGAATAACCAGGGCACAATCGCAGTAGTTCTCCTTTGGATGCCTTAGCCGATAAGAACGGAACGTAAGGCGGCAAATCCAGGAGCCGGGCAATCCCAACATTTGACCAAAGACATGATTCGGAGCTGATGCATATAAGGCCAAACTCGTGACGCCGAACACTCCCGAAGGTATTCGGACTTTATAACATATACTAGGCTGAGTAACACCCTTTATTATGAACCATGTATTCCCAGGTACGTGCATTAGTCTGTCGTGGTGAAATGCCAATAACAGCAGTATCCTCTATGGGTGTAGTACCCATGGGATGTGTAAGCAACAAGAGACAATAAAGAAGGTTTACGCAGGGGCTTAATCTAAATAGAAACCTTTGAGCGGGGCCCTGCTGCACGTCTGCGCCTTTGTCCCCGTTGTGCCATGTCCTGGGAGGGTGTTGCATGAATGGTGTCTGTAAAAAGAAAAACTCATGTAGAAGAGTATGACGTAAGCGTGCGAAAAGTTGGCTATCACTAATGGATAGTAAAAGTGTAAGACCTTGGCTTGTTAATAAGGTCAGGCCGAGAATTGGGCTTTATTAATTATCTATAGCCCCTGGTGTCCTCTATGGGATTACATTTGTGGCGCCTAGATCAGGTTTATCTGGGCTGCCGGACTCGTCTAACCGTGTCCGTGGTCTTAACGACCAATCATGCTTTCTGGTATTAGAGGCCGCTTAGAGTCCGGCCGCTGGAGCCGTCGCGTATTCTTCCGCGCGTAAGGAATGCTCTGTGTTCCCGTTAACGGTGATGACGCCACGTGGACCGGGCATCTTGAGTTTAAGGTAGGCGTAGTGCGGTACTGCGTTGAAGCGGGCGAAGGCCGTTCTCCCAAGCAATGCATGATAGCCTCTTTGGAGGGGGGCGATGGTGAAGAGTAGTTCTTCGCTTTTGGAGTTGCCTGGGGAACCAAATGTTACCTCCAGTACGAGGGAGCCCCTGCAGTGGGCTTCAATGCCTGGTATCACCCCTTCGAAGGTGGTGTTACTTTGGCTGATTCTGGATGGGTCTATCCCCATCCTGCGGATAGTGTCCTGATATATTAGATTAAGACTACTGCCGCCGTCCATGAGGACGTGAGTGAGATGGTATCCGTCGATTATTGGGTCGAGCACCAAGGCAGCTGATCCTCCGTGTCGCATACTAGTCGGGTAGTCCCTGTGATCAAAGGTGATCGGGCAGGCCGACCAGCGGTTAAGCTTGGGGACGACGGGCTCTATAGCATGTGCGTCTCTGAGCGCGCGTTCGCGCCTTCTCGTGGATATGTGAGTTGCGTGGATCATGTTTACTGTTTTTACCTCTGGTGGGAATTTTTTCTGCCCCCCAGTATTCGGCCGGCGAGGCTCATCCTCGTCTTCACTTAGTGTTTTCCTTCCCTTGTGTTCGGCATTTAATTTGCCGGCCTGCTTGAAGACCCAGCATTCTCTGTGAGTGTGGTTCGCAGGTTTTTCGGGGTGCCATGAATTTGGCACAGTTTGTCCAGGACTTTGTTCAGGCCGGACGGTCCCTCTTTCCTGCCTTTAAATGGCTTCTTTTGTTGACCGGGTCGAGAGCCCCTGAATTCGGCTTTGACCGTTGTGTTGTCCAGACTTTCTTCCTTGTTTTGACGTTTGTTTTTATTGCGCCGTGGCTTCCCGTTGCCATCCCTGATTTCGGATGTACTTGGGTCGCTGGTGCCTTTATGGGCCAACCAGCTATCTTCACCTGCGCAAAAGCGGGTCATAAGGCTTGTTAAAGCTGCCATTTTCCTCGGCTTTTCTTGACCGAGGTGTCTGGCGAGCCACTCATCCCGGATGCTGTGTTTGAAGGCCGCTAAGGCTTCGGCATTCGGACAATCGACAATTTGATTCTTCTTAGTGAGGAATCTATTCCAAAGTTTGCGGGCGGACTCTCCGGGCTGTTGAATTATGTGACTTAAATCGTCCGCGTCCGGAGGCCGGACATAGGTCCCTTGAAAATTGGCCCTGAAAGCATCCTCGAGTTCCTCCCAACTTCCGATTGAATTTTCAGGGAGGCTTTTCAACAAGTGTCGAGCTGGTCCTTTCAACTTGAGGGGAAGGTATTTGATGGCGTGGAGGTCGTCCCCACGAGCCATGTGGATATGCAGGATAAAATCCTCAATCCAGACCCCGGGGTCTATCGTTCTGTCATATGCCTCTATGTTCACAGGTTTAAAACCCTGTGGAAACTCGTGGTCCAGCACCTCTTCGGTGAAGCATAGGGGGTGAGCAGCCCCTCTGTATCTGGATGTGTTGTGGCATGCCGTCGACTGTTGTTGTGTCCGATGCTGATTCCGAACTGGTATCCGATCAGTCTGATCGTTTTGATGACCATAGTCCTGCGCCGGGGCGTGTCCTTTAGATCCATAGATGGACCTGGCCGCGCCGGCCTTTTTATCCAGGAGCTTACATAAATCGTGTGCGGCGTTGGTAGCTGCTCCATTGCGGTTACGAAGTGGTTTGTCTGGCCTCCTGGCCGTATTGTTCTTCGGTGGAACGGCCTCATCGTCAAATTCTGGCAGCAGCTTGTGTTTTCGATAGCTCTTTGTGTGGCGATCGTCACCGTACTTTTCTTCAGTGTCTAGCACTTTATTCCATCTGCGATTGAGCATTTCCTGTGCGTCCTTAAGCCTTTGCTTCTGCTTCTTTAGACTTCTCGCAGTGGCCATAAGCCTTCTGTGGAGGTTATCTCGTTCCAAATGTGTTTCCGGGATAATGAATGCATCGTCGTCCGGACTGTGCTCTTGTCCTAGGGCGGTTTGATGAGTTCGTCCCTCGGGATCATTGTGATCGGGCGTCTGCTCCGGGCTGTGTTCGGCGTGACCTGGCTCATCCTGCTCCATTGCTGGGTCCATATGGTCGTTGTTTCCTTCGGAGTTGAGTGGGGTGTCGATCTTTCTAGCGTTGTTATCGCTATTTTTACTGTTGCTGGACTTGGAGCGGCGTCTGCGCCGTCGTTTTGGCTTTTGTCCGGGGGTTTTATCCTCCGGTTTGTTGCCATCGTCCTCCTTAGGCGTATCCACCATGTATATATCGTATGACGAGGTGGCAGTCCAGCGCCCCGTTGGTGGCGGTTCTGAGTTGTCTCCTGCGCTGACGTCCATACCGTCGGTATCATCGGAGTCGAAGTCAAGCAAGTCTGATATATTATCGACAGTGGCTATGAAGTGGGCGGTGGGTGGGCAACGGATTTCTTCGTCGCCTTCTTCCCCCTTGAGCCGGACATAGTTCGGCCAAGAGTCTCCTGACAAAGAGAGAGACTTTAATGAGTTCAGCATGTCGCCAAAGGGCGAGTACTGAAAGATATCTGCAGCGGTAAACTCCATTACCGGAGCCCATCCAGATTCGGCGGGCTCGGGGGTGCGCGGACTGGAACCTACAGCCGGACACGAGTCCGGGGGTCCGGTGACACAGGCTTCCTTGGGGGTGAAGTCTGTGTTCGGCTCTACCGCCGATGATTGTGCGGCCTCCAGGGCGGGGTCCATCCACCCGTCCTCGGACGACGCAATCTGCCCCAGATTTAGGTCCGGGGCTCCTGCAGGTGCGGTATCCCGAGTATTGTCCGATAGCAGGTCTAAGCCGTGCTCATCGTGACTGTTCGACGCTCCTGGCGCAGGCCCGAATCCGTTGAAGATCAAGTCTCTACGGATGTCGGCTGTGTAGTTCAAGTTTCCGAACCTGACCTGGTGGTCAGGGGCATAGCTGTCGATCTGCTCCAGATGGCCAAGCGAATTGGCACGCAGTGCGAAGCCGCCGAACACGAAGATCTGTCTGGGGAGAAAAGTCTCACCCTGGATCGTGTTGTTGTTGATGATTGAAGGAGCCATCAAGCCTCGCAATGACGACACAGAGGAACTCTCAATGGAAGCACCAATGTCGGTGTCAAAACCGGCGGATCTCGGGTAGGGGGTCCCGATCTGTGCATCTAAGGCTAATGGTAATAGGAGGCAAGGGACATAATATTTTACCCAGGTTCGGGCCCTCTCGATGGAGGTAAAACCTACTTCCTGCTTGATTGATATTGATGATATGAGTATTACAAGAGTTGATCTACCACGAGATCGTAGAGGCTAAACCCTAGGAGCTAGCCTACGATGATTATGATTGTCTTGATCGTCCCTATACGGACCAAACCCTCCGGTTTATATAGACACCGGAGGGGGCCTAGGGTTTACACAAAGTCGGTTACAAAGAAGGAAATCTAATATCTGGATTGCCAAGCTTGTCTTCCACGCAAAGGAGAGTCCCATCCGGACACGAGACGAAGTCTTGAGTCTTATATCTTCGTGGTCCAATAGTCCGACCAAAGTATATAGTCCGGCTGTCCGGATACTTCCTAATCCAGGACTCCCTCAGCCGCCGCGGCCGAAGTGGCAAGCGACGGGTGGAAGGTGGACGCCGGCACCGGAGTGACGCGCGGCGTGGGAGCACTCTCTCGCTCTCTCACTAGAGGAAGTTATATGTTTGATCCTAGTTGTGAAACTGCACTCTCACCCTCAAAGGCCCCCAGGAGGCGGGCGGGTACTCCAACATCCTTTCTAGGAGTAATCTTTACTAGCATACATGCCCGTGCACTGCAACGGGAGGATAAAATTACATGCCTCTAGCTTAATATAAGAATGTATCAAGACCCCCACATGTCCGTATTCTCTAGTTCAACATGGCACCCTTTAATTAGAGCCAAACCAATATATTCTTTTTTATTGGCACGTGTCCGTAATTTGTTTCAATTATAATTAACCAGCATATTCTCTTTTATTGACGCATGGAAGCTACCATTGTCAATAATTTATGGTGTTCCTTATTCTAAACAAGCCGACTTAGCTTGATGCACCGGATGCGGAGCAGGCCCATTATAGGACTGATCGAACTCACGACCTCAAAGACCCGACCACATGTTGCGAGCCACTCAAACAAATGCGCTCTTCTAACCAACGGTTAGTGTTAATATTAAAGAATCTAATGCAACGTCAGATTTGAAACTTTTTTTGAACTTTTAAATAAATAATAACTATAAAATGCCAAATATACTTGGCAACGTGAACAATTTTCAAAATTAGGATTTTTTTAAAAAATTCCACACAGTTTAAAAAGACGAACAAAAAATTTGAACGGAACATTTGTTGAAATTCACAAACATTTCTTAAAAGCATGAACGTTTTATAAAAGTACCCTTTTTTTGAAGCTGTGTACAATTTTTGGCAACGGGAACATGTTTTGAACATATGGAAGAAATTTAGAAAATGTGTCTTGTAATGCAAAAAATATTTTCAATTTTTGAACATATCACTAAAACAAGAAATATTTTTCAAATTTGAACATTTTTAAATCTTGAACAAATTTCGGAAAACCCAAACATTTTCCAAAAATGGTAATAATTTTTAAAATTCTGAAAAGAAATCAGAATGACAAAAATTTAAAATTCCAAACATTTTTTAAATGGGAACGCAATTTTGGAATTCATAACATGAACTACCGAATATACTTGGCAACGTGAACAATTTTCTAATTTTTGAACATTTTTTGAAAATTCCATACATTTTTGGACAAAGCAAGAACAAAAAATTTGAAAAGAACATTTCCTGAAATTCGCATACATTCCTTAAATACATGAACATTCTTATAAAAATATGAATGCTTTTATGTTGTGAATTTTTTTAAATGGGAAGGTGTGTTAAACATGCAAAAGAATTTTAGAAAATATGTTTCTTTAATGCAAACATTCTTTTCAATTTTTAAACCTATATGTAAATCTAGAATATTTTTCGAATTGGGAACATTTTTAATGCGTTTTTTTAAATCTTGATTTTTTTTTGAAAAATACGAACATTTTACTAAAAATGGGAATATTTTTTAAATTTTGAACATATTTTGGCACGACAAAAAATAAAAACATTTTTAAAAATAGGAACACATTTTTTAATTCGTAACTTTTTACGAAATTGTGAATAAAAATTGAAACTGCAAACATTTTTTGAAAATTGTGAAATTTCAGAAAACAATTAAAAATATACTTGCAATGGGAAAAATAAAAGAAACAGGAAATAAAAAGGAAAAGATACAGAAAAAGAAAATTTGAAACAAAACACAAACGAAAATGGCCGCCGTGTCTTGGTTGTCCTATGCGTAGCTAAAACTATATGCCGCACTGAGCGGAAAATATGGTTTTTTTATTGCTGTGTGGGCAGGAAAAAAGGGCTGATTTTACTGGGCCATAGGGCGCGTGGCCCACGTACGAAGTTCTCCATAAATCATTTTTTCTTTGGTTATAGACGGAGTACAAAAGTTAAGTACCACCTCGAATAGAAAAAAAATATTTTAATGGTGAACGGATGAAAAAATTGGAGAAACGCACCTTGCTTTATAATAATAATAATAATAATAATTATTATATATATATATATATAAGGTATAGAAGAAATAATCTTTAAGAAAAAGAATGTTTTTTTAGTAAAAGATTTTTTTGAACGATAAGAAAAAGCATGTGGTGGGAAGCTACAGTACCGAATTTCGCCCAGTGGAAAGGAAAGTCCGCTAGTTTTGCCCTCTGTGGCCCAATCTACTCTCAACCCCACACAGTGTTTCTGCCATGGGCTGGGCGGGCCATAGACCTGGGCGCCGAATCGCCCTGCTGCACCAAAGTCAACTAGAGTCCATTCCGTTTCCGTTAAGAACAAGGTCAAATTTAGGTGCACATCAAAGGCCTTCCTGTTGAAGAAAGCAAAGCATCGGCTAACAGAAACAGGCTACTTCTGCGCGCTTGGTTGCGAGGGCGTCCAAAAAACTTGGATGGCTAAACCGGCGCGATCGCCGACGGCGGAGGCCCTGCCGGCCGCGGTCGGGTCGGGGCTCCGGTCCCTCGCCAGCGCTGCCTCTGGATTTCTGGATCGGTGGTCGGTCGTCGGGACGGGCGTCTCCAGGCTCGAGAAAACTCTCGGCGACCAGTTCCCCGAGGGTGAGCACTACTTCGGCCTGGAGAATTTTGGCAATACCTGCTACTGCAACAGCGTGCTGCAGGTAACCCAATCCCCTGTACTACGTCGTTTTGACCGGCCCGTGGTGTTAGCTGCATGTTCCGTGCCAATCTGGTGGTATTCGCATTCGATTTTGATTAGGTCGTTCCTTTCGAAACTGTTAGGGTAGCGTTGATTGTTTGCGGCAGGCACAGTTCAAGGGACTAGCTAGTGAATTTTGTGTATTTGGCATTGGCGTTGATAGATATGGTTAGGTAATTGTGCCTCTCCTCAGGTGATGTGATGGTGGATGATAAGGCTGGAATTCAACTCAAGTCGAGCCACGGCTCGACTCATTAGAGTCTGTTAAGATAACGAGTTAGCTTGGCTTGACTCGTTAGCATAACGAGCTCAGATTCAAACTCGGCTCGACTCGTGTAACTTGCAAGCTAGTACGTTTAATTTGTTAAGCTCGCCCTGCCCACATGCGTCTCAGTGTCTGGGCCCTGCCGCTATGATCAGTCTCCGGATTGAGGTGGACGTGACGGCTGTCAGGCCCAATTCATAGCATTCTCCTGTTCCATCGTGCCAGAAGTCACTGTAGCCGTAGATCTGTCATCGGGTGGCTCTGAAGCGGAGATAACGGTTCGATCAAGCGGGCAGCTCTCCTCCGTCGATCTGCTATCCAAGGGTGGGCGATGCTTGAGACACAGCTGTAGCTGATCCGACAAGCGCATGTGCTCTGTTTCTGCTTTCTTTTACCTTTTTCTTCTTGTAATGGCTATAAAGCCAACCCCCTGCGTGTGAGAGGGCATGACGTTGTGATTTGGGTGTAAACCCTAGCCGCCTGTGGCGTGCTGAACCAACTTTCCCCAATTTCTCAACAAGAACCCTAGCAATTTGCTCTGTTTCCTCTGCTAAAATTCCTGGTGTGTGCGTTAAATTGCTTAGATCATAGCTTTGATCCTGACAATTGGTATCAGAGGCCAGTCTTTCCTCGGCGGCGGTAGATGATTGGGGCAGCGTAGAGGTTTGTTCTTGCAGTAAAATCCCTCTGCGAGCTCCAATCGGGCGGCGGAGGCAGCAGGCGGCGGCCGGAGCGGCAGCGTTCGGGTGCAGTCAGAGGACAGCCTGGTTGCCTGAGAGTGTTTCTCGGGTGGTAAAATTCCAGTTCCTGGATCTGGCCGTGTACCAGTGGAGGCGGGCGCAGGCGGCGGTGCCAGCGGCGGTGACAAGTTCATCCCACCCTCCCAACCCTCTATGGTGGTGATTTCTGACGGCCTTAACATGACAGGCCCTGCTGATTCTGGCTCCACAGCGGAGTTGCAGCTCGAGTCCCTGGAGTTGGACATCAAGACGCTGCAGCGTGACCGAGAAGAAGATCGCAAAGACTTTCAGCAATTCCAAGCGACTGTGAACAGAAATTTCGCCACGATGCAGAATTTTTTTGAAAAGATCCAAGACAACTTCAGGCGCTTGCTGTTAGATCCGGAGCCAGCTACTAGAGAAGAAAGAGAGGAGGGTCAGGGAAGTGTCCAAATCAAGGACAATAACAACCAATCGCCTCAAATAGCTCCTGGACGACCCAAGCAACTCCAAGCTCCAACCCCTCCATCAGTAGCAATGCCAGAGAAAGCACCTCCTGCGCCAGTGGGAAATGCAACACCGCGAGATCACACTGGAAAAGAACTCAATTTGGATGGGACCCTGAAAGTGCCTTACAGACATCCAAATTTTGGTCAGGGTAAGGAAACAGCACCAAACATTGTAATCCAAATGGAAGAAAGGCAAGAGGAGGAGGTTATGGATCAGCAGTACAGAAGAGGGCCCAATTTCCCTGTTGAGGCACGAAGAAATGTGTTGACAGTAAAGCCAGCTAAGTTAAACATCTCTGAATTTGAAGGTCAGGACCCAGAGTCTTGGATTTAGAATTTGGAGCAGTATTTTGCTGCAGCCAGAACTCCTATTGAGCACAGAACTGAGCTGGCAGTTTCTTACCTTAAAGGGCCTGCTGTACAATGGTGGAGAGGAACAGGATTTGCTCCTAGCAATGTTCCATGGCACAAGTTTTGCTCTTACATCTCTGACAGATTTTCTGTGGATTCTGTCTGTGACATTGTCAGCTCCTTCCATGCAGCTCAACAAACTACCACAGTTACTGCATATGTGGAGCAGTTTGAGCAGCTAATGAACATAATGAGAAGAGAAAACCCTGGAATCCCTGATGATTATTATGTTTCTAGCTTTGTGGCAGGGCTTAACCCATATATTAAAAGTCATGTGGAGTGCTTCAGGCCTAAGGATATGCAGTCTGCAGTGTGGTATGCTAGGAGGATGGAGAAATCACAGGTACCAGCTACTGTAGTGCAAACTAAACCTTATGTCCCTCAACCTAGAATGCAAGTAATTTTTGATCAGCCCAAAGCCCCTGTAACTACTGTCACACCAAACAGAAACACTATTATTCAGCAGGCAAAACAAAACCAAGTGTGTTATAAGTGCAGAGAGCCTTGGGTGCCTGGTCATAGGCAGGTCTGTAAAATGAGCCAGAGAGCTCAGATCCAAGCACTGCAAGCTGAGGAAGTTGAAAATCCTGAGACAATCTATGTTACAGATTTTGATGACCCTGATTTGGAAACACTGGAACAACCATCAGGTGAAGCAGTATTGAAAGTGTCAATGCATGCTGCTATGGGAATAGGAGCAACCAAAAATACTTTTATATTGTCTGTAAAAATAGGCAATATAGTTGCCACAGCACTGGTGGACAGTGGTAGTACTTCTACCTTCATCTCTCCTGAAGTGGCAAGTAAATTACCTGTCAGTACAAGCCCTACACCCAGGATAAAGGTAGTGGTTGCTAGTGGGGGAGTGCTCTGGACTGAATTTCAAGCAAAGGACTGCCCTTATGAAATTCAAGGCCATCTGTTTACTGACAGCTTCAGAGTGCTTAAACTGAAAGGTTATGACATGATTTTGGGAGTTGATTGGCTCAGAAAATATAGTCCAATACAAATGGACTTTATTAAAATGGAAATGAAAATTTCTGACAGTTCTGGACAGTTTATCACATTTGTGGATGAAACTGTCCCCCTGACCCCTGTAGCTGAAGCCAAAGACAACACTGAAAAACTGTTAGAACAAGCTGTTTGTGGGTTTTTCTTGTTCACAACCTCTGGTACTGAATTTGCAGCTGCTAGTTCAGAAATTCCTAATGAATTGAAGCCACTATTGGACCAGTATGACCAGTTGTTTCAGGAGCCAACTGAATTACCCCCTAGCAGGCCATGTGATCACAAAATCCCACTAGTGGAAGGAGCAAAAGTAGTTAACCAGAGGCCTTATAGAATTCCTCACCATCAGAAAGAGATTTTGGAGAAAATCATCAAAGAGCTACTGAAAAATGGGATAATCAGACCTAGCACAAGCCCATTTTCCTCTCCTGTGCTACTGGTCAAGAAGAAAGATGGATCTTGAAGGTTATGCACTGATTACAGAAAACTTAATGCTATAACTATCAAGAATAAATATTCCATTCCTGTAATTGAGGACTTGTTGGATCAACTGAAAGGAGCAAAGATCTTTTCCAAAATTGACCGGAGAAATGGATATCACCAAATCAGGATGGCAGAAGAGGATATTCCAAAAACTGCATTCACTACTCACATGGGATTGTTTGAATTTTTAGTTATGTCCTTTGGACTAACTAATGGTCCTCCCTCCTTCCAAGCATTAATGAATTTACTGTTTGGCCATCTCAAATTTGTAGTGGTTTTCTTTGATGATATATTGGTGTTCAGTTTTTCATTAAAGGAACACAAGGACCACTTGAAGCAGGTGTTTGATATATTACAAGCAAACAAGCTATATGCAAAAATGGAAAAATGCTCTTTTGGTCAGCAAGAGATTGAGTACTTGGGTCATGTGATTAACTCTGAGGGAGTTTCTACTGACCCATCTAAGATACAGTCCATTAGAGATTGGCCCACTCCTACTACTGTAACTGAATTAAGAAGTTTTTTGGGGCTAAGTGGATATTACAGAAGGTTTATACAGGGATATGGAGTAATTTGTAGACCACTATTTGACTGCTTGAAGAAGGATGGTTTTTCTTGGAAGAAAGAGCAACAAGAAGCATTTGTGACCTTGAAAAACAAGCTTACTAGCACCCTTGTGTTAGCACTGCCTGATTTCTCCAAGCATTTTATTTTGGAAACTGATGCTTGTGGGTATGGACTGGGAGCTGTATTGATGCAAGAGGGAAAGCCCATTTCTTACTTCAGCAAGAGCATTGGCCCCAAGGCAGCTGCAATGAGCACTTATGACAAGGAAGCCTTGGCCATAATTGAAGCTGTTAAGAAATGGAAGCATTATTTCTTAGCAACATCCTTAGTGATCAGAACTGATCAGGAAAGTCTGAAATATATTCAGGAACAGAAGATTACTGAAGGAATTCAACATAAACTGTTACTGAAGTTGCTAGGATATAATTTCACAATTGAGTACAAGAAAGGCAAGGAGAACAAGGTGGCTGATGCATTATCTAGAGTAAAACATGTGATTCATGCTTTAACTGCAACTGCCACTTCTCCTACTTGGGTCAAGCAGGTCACAGCAAGCTACCATCAGGATAGTAAGATCAAGGAGCTCATTGCTGAATGTGCTGTGGGCAAATCTGATACCTCTCCTTACTCCTTCAAAAATGGCATATTGAGATTTCACAATAAGATTGTAGTGGGATCTGCTTCTAACCTGAGACAGGAAATTCTCCAAACATTCCATAATTCAGAGTTAGGAGGCCATTCTGGTGAGAGGGCTACATACCAGAGAGTGAAGTTAATTTTTCACTGGCAGGGTTTAAAACAAGATGTAGTGCAGTTTGTCAAGCAATGCCCTGTTTGTCAGTTGAACAAAGCTGAGCACACTCCTTACCCTGGATTATTGGAACCACTTCCTGTGCCTGATTTTGCTTGGGCACATGTGAGCATGGATTTTGTGGAGTGGCTGCCTAAGTCTGAACACAAGAACTTGATTTTGGTAGTGGTTGACAGATTCACCAAGTACTCTCACTTCATTGCTATGAGACATCCAATTACAGTACAATCTGTTGCAAGAGCATTTGCTGATAATGTGTTCAGGTTGCATGGGGTGCCCCTAGTAATTGTCACTGACAGAGACAGAATTTTTACTAGTCATCTTTGGCAGCAACTGTTCAAGTCCCTGAAAATCAAGTTGCATTGGAGCACCAGCTACCACCCTCAAACTGATGGTCAAACTGAAAGGGTTAACCAGTGTTTGGAGAATTACTTAAGATGCATGTGTTTCCAACAACCCGGGAAGTGGCATGGGTGGTTATCCCTAGCTGAGTGGTGGTACAGCACCTCCTTCCACACATCACTTAAGATGACACCCTTTCAGGCCCTGTATGGTTTTCCTCCCCCCATGATTGCTGAATCTGCCTTGCCTGATGCAATTTGTGAGGACAATGAGGATCTCTTGCATAACAGAGAAGTGGCACTGGAAGTGATCAAGCATAATCTGCTGAAAGCTCAACCTAGAATGAAGTTTTTTGCAGATAAAAAGAGGAAAGAAAGAGAATTTGTAGTGGGGGACATGGTCTATTTGAAGTTGCAACCCTACAGACATACTTCCCTCAGCCTGCATAGGCACATGAAGCTGCACTCTAAATTCTATGGCCCCTTCAGAGTAATGGAAAGAATTGGAAAGCATGCTTATAAATTACTGCTGCCAGAGGGCTGTCAGCTGCATGACACATTTCATGTCAGCCAGCTTAAAAAGCACATTGGACCAGCAGTCATTCCGTCCCCTCTGCTACCACTAGTTGGTCCTGATGGAATCATCAAGGTGGAGCCTGAAGCTGTGCTGGAAAGAACCCTGGTTCCAAGGAAGCAAGGAAACATCAGTATTCCTGTCGTTCGATGGCTAGTCAAATGGACCAATATGCCGGTGGAAGAAGCTACTTGGGAAGACTCTGCATTCATTCAGAAGGTTTTTCCATCTTTTAGAGCTTGAGGACAAGCTCCGTTTCAATTGGGGGGTATTGTCAGGCCCAGTTCATAGCATTCCCCTGTTCCATCGTGCCAGAAGTCACTGTAGCCGTAGATCTGTCATCGGGTGGCTCTGAAGCAAAGATAACGGTTCGATCAAGCGGGCAGCTCTCCTCCGTCGATCTGCTATCCAAGGGTGGGCGATGCTTGAGACACAGCTGTAGCTGATCCGACAAGCGCATGTGCTCTGTTTCTGCTTTCTTTTACCTTTTTCTTCTTGTAATGGCTATAAAGCCAACCCCCTGCGTGTGAGAGGGCATGACTTTGTGATTTGGGTGTAAACCCTAGCCGCCTGTGGCGTGCTGAACCAACTTTCCCCAATTTCTCAACAAGAACCCTAGCAATTTGCTCTGTTTCCTCTGCTAAAATTCCTGGTGTGTGCGTTAAATTGCTTAGATCATAGCTCTGATCCTGACAACGGCCGCAATGGTCAGGCTCTTGGCTCCGCTAGCTCATCCTCCGGCCGGCCATGACGGTGACCTTTGCGGACTTTCCTCTGGTCCCCACTTTGGTGGCCTTGGAGGCACTACCGGTTGGCGGCGCTGCCACCAGCCGCCCTTCTTGCTGTCTGATGCCAACTGGTTTGCTACTCCTGTACCCCTGTTTTCTTTTTGTAGACGAGCAATGGGCATTTGCTTAGACATGGTTAGCTAGTTAAGCGGCTACTAAAACCTGATACAAAAATATAATTCACTGAATCAACTATGACTTGAACTCTTCGCTCCATATCCTTCAATATTAGTTATTCCTTAATTTTGATGTTCCAAGCAGGTTTACCTTTAGAGTTGCAATGCTGGTATTCTTACTCCCATATAATAAAATTCCAAATCTAGGAACCCTGGCACTTTTGTTGTGCTCTTGCA